>NC_132883.1:12116628-12366628 GCF_030463535.1 Salminus brasiliensis
TCTGTTTTTATTCAGATGGTCATGAGTTCTCCCCGCTCTCCCTCCAAACAGAGCCCTGTTACATAAACAGCTCATGCACATCTGCGCATGTGTGGATGAGGATGTGCGCGTGTATGTGTGGAGGATTTGGAGGATTTGTCCAAAATGGTTCTAAAGCTTTGTAATTGTTTATAAGAGTGGATTAAAAAAAAAATAAAAAAATTGTATATATATAAAAAGCTGGCTCACATTTATTAAGTATTTTTAACTGGATCCCCCTTCTTACAGCAACACTACATCTTTATCACAGGAGCTGTCCTGTATAAAGGCCCATGTTTCTGCAGCACCATGATAAAATCTGTTTTGCATTTTAGAATACAAGTAAACATTACAACATGGAAGAGCTGACGCGCTCACAAATTCTGTCAACTTAATAATGAATCAGTACAGTCACTCTGTAGGCCGGCCTCTTACAAGGTTCTCTTATGATGGACTGCATTTTTCGCTGACTCCTACATAGATTTTTGTGCTGAGCTAGCAGCTGTCTTACTTGAGTCTTTGTTGTTCTTTTTTTCAGTTCTCTTTCCACCACTAGAGCTGCTGAAATGAAAGTGGGTGTGTTGTGTTTGTGGAGTTATGAGGTGTGTGCTGAATGTGAATCACTACAAATTTCAGTAATGATGGTGTGTGCACATGTTCTATTTGGACAAACTATGTTGATGCCTGCTCATTTATTGCTTCATCCGAAATCAAGGTTATTAAAAAGCAGTGTCCTGCTTCTGATTCATCTACTGTCCAGAGAAGGCTTTCTATTAGATGAACACTAAATGCTAAATACTGGGCATGTGTGTGTTTGAGAAATCTAAATGCTGACCGTAGGAATAGGTATCAGGCAACGGGACTCCATGGCCAGCCAGCTCCTGGAAGGTCCAGAACTTGTTGACGCAATTGAGGATTGCCTGGGGCCGGTTCACCAGGCGGCAGCCCATCTTCTCAAGGTGCCTCAGAACAGTGATGTCACTGTCGGACTGCACCCACGGAGTTGGCACACGCACCACAGCTACCTGGGGGTATGACGTCACCACCTCCTGCCCCACCCGTAGACCTGAGAGAGAGAGGAATCAGTAAGCACATTTTTTACAAACGCACACAAGCATTATATACAAAACAAGTTGCATTCAAGTTTTTATATTTTTAATATAATAACAGGCATTATTTATTAGTACATTATCTGAACGAGTAAAAATGTTATTAATGTAAAGACAAAGGGCTTGTAAACAACTAAGTGGTAGAACCGAAGTCCACCCATTATGTTAAGTAAACGCTCCTTATAGCTGATCTCTGCCTTTGCATAATAATTTGAACTGTGGCAGGTTTTAAATAAAGTAAATTTGATTAATGGCTTAAAAAGGTGTGTGTGTGTGTGTGTGTGTAATATATATATATATATATATAAAAAACACATGGTAACAACTGATTTTAAGTATTTATTCTTTATTTACTGTTACATGTTGCTTTAGCTTTGTCATGACTTGATCGTTAACTGTAATTTGTTTAAGACTTCTGTACTCTTTAATGCTGTATCTGTAAATCTTGCGCAGCCAGACGGTGCTGTGTGAAGGATTGTGGACATGTATCTAAGCAACACCTAGGAGATGGCTGCGCCCTAGATTTGGACTACTGCCCTCCCTCTGGCACATAGACACAAACAAACACAGCCTCTTTCTCTTTCTTTGTTGCCATGCCAAATGAGCTGGCGAGAAACACACACACACACACACACACACACACACACACACACACACACACACACACACACACTTTGACATCTTCAGTCTCCTCCAGAGTCGTTATACAACACCACAGAATGTTTTAGTCTTTCTCGCCATTTCTCTGCACTGACCCACTAACCCAGATCCTTCTGCTCAGTGTTTTAATGCTTTAATTACCTTCTCAGCTGTATTCAACACCTCATATTCATCATCAGTGTGCTTTAATTACACACAGACAGAAGAGAGGGCACAGGAGTTTCCAGATCGAAAGGCTACTCAGGATCTACCCTACCAGTCGACCCCCCACTGCATTGTTCAGTTTCATTACAGGGTAAATTGATCAGAGAAATAAGGAACCGTCTTGTGACGTGAAGTGCTGAGGACATGGCAGTTGTGTAAACATAATATGAAGTTGCTACGATTCCTCTCATTAAACCTCCTCCACCTTCCACACAGAGACCAAGATCATTAATGACACAATGCCTGCTACCGGGAGGGAGGGGGCGGGGAGTGCACCTAGGCGAGGTCAGCTATTACTGAGAATGGAGAACGCTTCACCTTCTAAAGCATGCACACACCCCATCTCTGGGATGCTTTTTAAATACATTCACACTCATGCATTTTCTTCCTCACTGAGTATTGATGAAAAAACAATTTTGGCACCATTAAAAAAAATCTTTGTGTAGAGTGTAGCTACGCTCATTCACATGCAGGAAGGTTCACCTTATTGCTTAAGATGATCAATCTCAGTAAACTAGTGGCATCATTTAATCATTTTAGTGAGGCTATTATTTGATACCATGAGATGTAGAAAACATGGAGGCTGTGGTTGGTTCTACAGAAATAAAAGCCAATATCGCCCACCAAGTTGTGAAATGTGCACCCTGCCCCCTTCTCCCAGACCAAGCGTGTCTCAGGCCACCTTCATTGAGCTTCACAGTGCAGACGCAAAGTGGATTTTCCCACTGGATACCCAGTTTGTCCAGCAAGTGTAATGTTTCAGCAGTAAAGATGCTGTTCCAGCCAAGGCTGTCAAGTGCAGTTCGTTTCTAGCCAATGCTGTCGATCACTTAATTCTTAAGGGTAACCCCGCCTTCTTACAATATAGCAGAATAATGCTTAAAAACTGATGGAATTAGACACTGAGGAGGGAAAGACAGTAGAGGAGAAAAATGAGATGGCTGGTTTGTCACTAAAACATATGGGGATGGGCGGAGCTACACACCTCACTGCAACCAACCAGACCTGTGGTGGCTTCGCTTTTGGGAGACGTTTCTCGGTCCATGTTTTTCTACAGTCATTGTTCGATGCCTCGAATGACCACCATCAGCCATTCTGCTATACATCAGACAACATTGGGCTTTATGTTTTTGTGCGTTCTTATAATCAAACATGCAAAATCCTGCAGTGGCTTTAGAGCTTCCTACCCCACTCAATGACGGCCCTGACAGACACTGCGGCTCGTCTTTCTAGCACAAAACGCTGCCTCTGCATGCTGCTGCTTCTGATGCAACCCTGCTGGCACATGCTCAGATTTGAACTCACTGAGCAGGAGGGACCTAAAGAATACACGTCGTGTGTCCATGCACGTGTGGATGTGTGTGTTTTGACTGCTCAGCAATACAAGTAGTTAAATCAGTCACAAGTTCTCTGCGGTTCTGAAAGAATCAGGCGCATTCAGATGGTAAAATCATCTGTGGCCACATCCCCAACTACCCACCCCCCACCCCCCAGGCTACTGCCCCTTTCTCTCAGTCTCTCTCTCTCTCCCTCTCTCATGCTCCCTTTCTCTCCAGCTCCCCTTCCCTCCCACTCCCCCCACCAATCCCCTGAGGCTTCTCTTTCTGCAGCAGCTGTTGCTTTATGATTGGTGCTTACACGTGTGTATTTTGGCCGTGTTAAAAGCTCAGGTTTTGGGAACCTTCAGCATTTCATCACGGACAATGCGCATTGAACATACATGCATGCATGCATGCTCACAGACAATCCATGCCAAAAAAGTGCACCACGTCACTTGAGAGGTGGGGCGCTGCGTGGGCCACGTGTACACACATGGCTCTTATAAAAAAATAAACTTCTTACAATGGTGTCTTCTGTTTACAATGATCAGATGAACGAACAGACACACCTGTATGCTGCAAGTCCTTTCGAGTCTCTGACGCTAACAGGAGCTTAAGCTGGTGTTTGTCTTTCACATAAGTGGGCCTATTACACAAAGCATCAAATGCATATGCAAGTTTGCAACTTATAAAAAATAAATAAAAAGAAAGTGCTACAAAGGGTTCTTTGTGCAACACCTTAGATGAACCACTTTAAGGAGCTGTGAGTGTGAAGAACCTTAAAATTGGTTTTAGAAAAATAGCTTTTCAATGGCATCACTCAATGAACCATCTTTATTGGTTCCTCTTAAAAATAAAAGGTGGTTCTTTTAAAAAACACCTCCACTGAAAGAGTATTTAGGGATGCAAATCTGATTCTATGGAACTGCTCCAAAGTACCCCAAGGGACATTTAATTTCAGTCACCCAACTTTATTGACAACTCTGCTTTCCCTCACCAGAGAACCTGATAAACACACTCTTGCAAATGATCCAATTGGGGTTTTAATCCCATGACTGTATGTGAGAGGAAGTACTAAACCCATGACTATGGAAGCATCTTCTCCTGCTGGCTTGCTGTACCCAATCCAGAAGTAACAACAAAGCAGTGTTACATTTCCCATCCACTGGAGGAATGGTCATCACTGCTATATTGCAGTCCACTCGTGATGCACCACTTACTCCCTCTCAGCGGCGTGTTGACACAAACACACACGCACCCAGCTTCCTAGCATCTATACCAGGATGTGAAATGCCCACCGTCACAAGTCTCAAATGAGTGGTGACTGCTTTGCTTGGTTTCACAGCACGTTCTCCTGCCTACTGAACGCACATGCTGCATAGTTACAGCTGAGAGTCAGGTTCCAGCCCCAGTTGTGCAACGTGCAGTCCACAGCATGTGGACCCTGGTTCACACTGGGATACGTTTGAAGTAAAATACTTAAAAACATGCACATGTACGAATGCAAAACTCATTTAATTCTGGAGTATTGTGCTCAAATTTTAACAACTATGGTTTTGCTAATGAAGTAAGGTTTGGCAACCACAGCCTACTGTTAATAAACTGCGCAGCCTGGTGGAAGACCTGTTTACTGTGAATATTATTATTCATTAATTAAGCATTGCTATATTGTGTTTTGTCCAATAAGTCACTCACAGCTGCCCACTACAGTGATTCGCCCACCATGAATGGCATCTTAAACACATCACTCTGATTTATAATCTGATTTTCTGATATTTTCCTAATCAAACTCGTTACGGAAATTCAGCTTTGCTAGTTGACCTTGCCAAGGTTGAAAGCAGGACTTTAAATATGCGTCTCCTATTGATGACGTAAAGTAGCCGAATGTAGAGCCACCGGAGATCATAAATCCCAGGGCTGACCAACTGTCCGCTGGCCTAATCTCATGAATACTGTCCACACGCTTAATCTGACCTCCCTAGGATCCAGGCCAGAAGATTACCCTCAAAAAACACATACACTTGCGGTCCTGATTACACACCTCCTGCAGGTGCTGTGCTGTCGTGCGATCTCGACAGCAGCCTGCCTTTGATTCATGTCTGGGCGGATATGATTTGCTAGTCGGAAACAGGCAAAGCGCCCGCTCCCCAGAGAGGTGTGGCATGGAGTCCAGGTGACGGAATCATCCGGATATGGAGGGTACAACAGGCGTTGAGTCAGATGCACACCAATGCGAAGACACTCCCCACGTTTAAATAGTGAATTAATGATACTTACTGAGACTATACTCTCAATATCTAACTTTATTTCACTTACAATGACGAACCCATGGCAAAGCACCAGATCGCAATGACTTGCAAGACAACTAATAGGATTTAATTTGGGTTAAGGCAAACATGTCCACTGTTAAAAGTGTAGAAAAGTCGAGAAACTGAGATTTTTCCATTTTGAAACCACGAGGAAATCTCTTAAGGTGCCTTGTGGAACCTTGGAGGTTTTTGGAAGAAAAAAAAAAAAAAAAGATTCCTTAAAATTGTATCTTGCTTGATTAAGAAGTTGGATTTATCTTTACTACACTATTTGAATTTGGACATTTGCATCCAGGATTTGCTGATAATTTGTGGAAGCCATTCTTTCAATATTACCAACGCCACTGGTGGAAACAACCATAAAGCGTGAGAAATTCCCCCAATTCAATGAAACACCCTTTCCATGAAATGCAGTTCTGTTTATTCTTCAATCAATTACAGCAAAATATTTCTATTTTTAATTTTACTGGTCCACAGTGTTTCCACAGTGACTTCTTTAGAACCTCTTTCTGTAGCATACCTTAAACACTTCATTTTGTTAAATCAGTTACAGTCTCCTTATGACGCTTGACCACCCTTTGGACTCAGCCTAACCTTCATGCAGGTTTGTGGCAGTCAAATGGGGGTCTTATCAGCATACATGCAGTTTTCTCCAAACGTTTTCTTGGTATTCCAGAGCTCATCTTCACCTCCCCAAACTTTTGCTAATTTCTGAGCCCTCTTCAAAAAAAAAAACAAAAAAAAACATTAAAAATCTGAACCTTTGCAACACTGAGGGTGTTCAACAGCAGCTGTACTGATGATTTTCATTATGTCATTTATGCAATTGGATTTATTCAACTTATTTTTATTAGCCACAGAGGCTGTATTACATCTCAATGTTGTTGTTTGTTTTTTTTTAAAAGGTGTCATTTGACCAAGTGTGCCCAAATATTTGCATACAGCTTTAACACAGTGAATGGTGAGTACTGTTGTGAGTGACATCTGAGCTTGAGCTGTCTGTGGTCAGATGGGATCTAACTAAGTATTGACAGCTAGGACGCAGGACAGCTAATCAGCCAGTCTGGCTGACAATCTAGGTTGCACATTAACAGCTACATAAAACGATAACACCAATGGCACGTTGTTAATCCCAATTAATAATACAAGTAATTGTCAACTAACATTTCATGACCCTACTCCTGCTCCTCCATGGCATCAACAAAACACTTCAAACAATAACCCAACAACAACCTTTCCCTACCAAACTTCACACCAGTGACGCCGCTTACTCTTGTTTTGCGGTTCAGATGGACAGATACTGCACTTCTCCTTCGGCCTGTGAAATCTCACTGCTCCTGATTCATCTCTCCCTCTCTCTGCTGAGAAAATGAATCAGGCATTTTTATTTCAAAGCTTTCCACCGTCTTGTTTTGCTAGAAAACCGCAACATGAAGGAGTCATGAGATTAACATTGCCATGTTACCCCAGTTCGTTACAGGAGGCAGACACTGTTGTACACTGGGTAATAATCGGCCTTTTTTAACTTGAACACTGGCTTCTTCACACACACACACACACACACACACACACACACACACACAGACACAGACACAGACACAGACACGGCTGTTTAGACTCCATATGCATGTGAGAGCTTCTATGATCACTGACCCTACGCATCCAGTGACCGAGGGTCTTCTACAGAACCAGTGTGGGCCTTAATTAAGAATGTGTTTCACTGTTTGATGATCCACTATATGGACAAAAGTATTGGGACACCCACACAAGCTTCTATCCCATTCCCTTATCCTACATCCCATTCTAAATCCAAAGGCATTCATATAGACTTGCCCCCACCACCCCCTGCAGCTATAACAGCAGGTTGGCGACCTTATCCACTATGCAGAGGGGCGATGTTACACCTGTCATATCCGTAGAGCCCTGTACCATCCCAGCCTGCCACATCGCGTCGTATCCTTATTGTTTGTAGATCGTCTAAATCAATTAAACACATTAAGCTGATATTATTTGGCCTTTTATTCGTTTAAATCAGACTTTCTGGTTGCCTTCAACTAGACAATGACTGTAAAAGGATTTCCCCCAACAGCAGTGGACATAAAGGCAGTGTTATTTAGGGTCTGTGAGGGTCGTTAGACTGGTCCTGAATGGCGCGCGCCATTGCTGTTTGTGCAGATGCAGCTTTCTCTCTGGCTGCGTCCAAAATGAATGACCCACGAGCGCTTATACCTCGCAAACTACACGAATTATGTTTTTTATACTCGTTTAATATGGTATTACAAAGGGTACAGCAGAAGATCCAATGATGGACCACCGTTAGCAGCACATCCAGCAGTGCACCATGTGTAGGGCAGTAGCTGTAGCTGCGCGGTTTTGGACGCAGCCCCCGTGCGTGGCGGACACTCGTGACCCTACACGTTAACTAGATAAAGAGCCATCTCGTTTATTTGGGCTCGCAAATAATAAAACAGCCGTTTTTAACCGCTCGTCTGTTGCTCACGCTGTATTTGTCTGCATTTGGGGACAAAATGGTCGCCGCATCCAGCATCCCTGGCGCTTGTATGCGATGCTGACTGAAAACTAGGTTAGGCGGTCACTGTCACACAGCTTAGCATGAAGCTAGCCAGGCAGGCTAAGTGCATCCTCACTCACAGCCACACTGCATCCGTTCATTCAGCAAATAAACAAACCACACATGCTGCAGCTAGCTAGCTCCCCTCAGCTAGACTGAGCTAGGTTAGGCTTCAGACTGCGCCCGTTGAATTCACCGGGAGGATAAATATGTATATGAGCGTCGTGTTTACCTAGTTGTCCATCGGTGATGGTGATCACGATCTCGTCCATTAACAGATAGCGGAATTCAACGTCGTCCTCCACACAGCGCTCCTTCAGAGCCCGCAGGATCTGGACTTGGGGATACTCCTGGCTGATGCGCCGATCGGTCACAAACCACACCCGGGAGCACATGGTTAATATCAAACTAAAAACTGCTTCAGATGTAAAAGATAGACGTTAAAAAAAGAAGCTTTAGCCTCGAGACACCGTGAGTAGTTTGCGGGCGCGCGGGATCCGGGGTCGGGTCGCGACGGGAGAATAAAGCCGGGAGCCAAAACAAAACAATGGGGATGCAGCAGCAGCAGCTGCGGCGGCGGCGGCGGCGGCGCTTCGGGCTAACTGTGTTAGCTGGACCGATCAAGCCACGCTCTCGCTAGTTTTCCGTCCCTGGCTGCCAGTTTCTCCCGTCTCACCCGATCCAGGATCCCCCAAAACGGCCGATGTAAAATGTTGAGATAAAACGCGGAATAAAGCCGCTCTGCTTTCAAAACACGCGAGCTGTCGCGCCCTGCTCTGAAGCTATCGGCCGATAGCCCCCAACGAGGGCAAGAGCTGCACGCCCCGTCCACAGAGCGAAAACAAAAGCCTCAGCGATGCCGTGCCCGACTCACGCTCTCACACACGCGCGCGCGCGCTACCGGTGTGGATGAAATTTTCAACAAAATGGTGGAGAGGTAGACACCGAGAAGGCGGATCGTCGGCGTCCTCGCCTCTCTGATGGATGATGCTACCGCGCTGTCCGAGCGAACCCCGAGCTATCTACGGCTCACAGTGCTGAACGGCTCGGTAAACCTGCACGCTTATTTGCAACCCGCGATTTTCCTCAAGCACGCGCTTGGTTCGCCACTCTGGCTTCGCAAACACAAAAAAAGAACGCCGACCAATGAGAGTCGTCGCCTGGCTCCGCTGCCGGCCAATCACGGACGCCTCTGCGCCGGCGATTGGAGCGCCTGGACCAATCAGAGCAGTTAATGCGCGGAGGCTCGCGTGTCTAAGGCAGCCTTTGAGCGAATGGAGAGAGGTGCTGCTCCGCGTTGTGTTTTTTTGGCGCGTGACGAGAGGGGGCGTACCGGGAGCGCGCGCTCTTCCCCAGAACCGGTTCAGACCGGGTTTGGGCGGGTTTGGGGTCTCACTTTATGCTGCTGAAGTCTACAGAAGTAAAACAGAGGGAAGATCCGTGGCTGCGTTACGAGGACACTGCTGCACGATATTGATCCGTAGTGCTGATCAGTCTGCTGTGATGCTGTGATGCATCTGTCTCGTGCTGTGGTTGTAATGATCACATATGCTGTCTTGGTGATTGTTTTGGAGTGCATTGGGTTTAAGAAACGAGTGTTTTAAATGTACTGTTTTATTATTATTATTATTATTATTATTATTATTACAACATTAGCAGAGATGCTCCTGTTGTGGACTCAAAAAAAGATGCAGTGTGTTTTAGCTAACAACTCTTTAGGAAGTCGACCCTGTGTTTGTGAGACATTTAATGTGAAAATGAATGAGAAGACATGGAAGCGGAACTCATGTGACCTTCGTTGGGGAAATAGTGGTACGACAAAAAATACCCAGCTTTGTTTTGTTTATACCGTGTGTGTGTGTGTGTGTGTGTGTGTGCGCTTTCACGCACTGCAGGCAGTAGATGGATGGGGGTGGGGTATTTTTCATGATGTCACATTTGACCAATAGCCAACCGGAATAGACCGGTCTTCTTGTGGGGTTACGCTACCTCAGTCACACTGAGAAGACCAACAGACTCCAATTTGATCTGGACTTTAAACGATGAATTGCATTTATATATAAAACTATATTTATATATATATATACTTGATGCAGAGTTACACATTTGACTATAACCCGCAGCTTTAGCTTTAGTACAGCTATTAGAGTCTTAAATGGCTCCCTATGCTCCCTATGGAGTGCCCTATGTAGTACACCAACATGAAGTAAGTGCCAAATGATTAGTAAAGAGTGGTGTAGCCTACGCCTGAACCCCAGAATGCTTTCTATTACACATAACACGTTGCTCGGTTTGGGAAGTCGTCATTTCATCACCTACGTCGTGCACTATGTAGGGAGCAGGGCGCAGTTTAGGATGCGGCCACACTGACAGGGTTTTGGATTCACATTCAGTGCACATTTCCACAGGCTTCAGTTGCTCCACGGTTCAGTGGCCCCGCCCCTCGCTGACAAAACACATAAATCAAAAGCCGTGCCAGATCCCTCAGCCAATCAGCGCCCAGCACGTCACCGGCTGGTCGGAGCATTATTAGCCTCGCATTCCGTTTTCCTCCTCTTTTCATGAAAGCCCTGTGGAGCTGCTCCACGGACAAACACGCACGAGCTGAACCTAACAAATGCCTTTCTGGGCCCAAATGAGGTAAAGGCCCTACAATCAGAAATGCACGGTCAATCTGCAGACGTCTAAAAGCCATGTCTCAAATCCCTGAACTACAGAACTACACAACTGCAAAGTCCAGATGTTCAGAGTACAAACATGAGGATGCCTAAATGTGCCATCTACAATATATTTAATCAGCGTCAAAATCCAGTAGCAATCCAGAATAATTCAAGTGGATTTTAATGTAATCTGTGCTGTATTAAAAAAAAAACGACTCTGAGACCCAGTTATACAAAGATTATAGTGATGAAATAAACATTGCTCAACAAACCCAATGTGACAGTGTGATTAAAGTGGTTGTGGTGTTAAATCTGGTGTGCTCTATGACTATGTCTAGGCCGAAGCAGTGCTGCCACCTGCTGGAGACTAAAGGAAATGCTTGACTGCGTCGTCCAGATGAGATGGTGTTATGATTATCCACTATTAGTGCTTCGGGGTGTTTTAACAGTCTATACAATTATGTGTTATAAGTCGATTAATTCGTTATATTTACTTATGTATTTATATATGTGTTAGCTCGAAAAACAAACAATACTGCCGCATGGTCATTTGAGGGAGCGTCCTATCTGCTAACGCAATCAAACCTCCAGCAGTTGGATAGTCCTTCTTTACAGTACAGCAGCTGCAGACTGCCATCTGCTGGCAATGCAAGGCAACTGCGCAGAGACAGGACTAGAGCACTGCTTGTAAAATGTACAGGCACGTTTTCCCATTTAAAATCCTCACAGACACAATGATAAAATGTGAACGTGTGATTATAAAGGTTATAATTATAATACGTTTATAGGACGTTTAGCAGGTTGGACAATGCCATACTGGAAGCCACTTCATTATCATTCATTCATCCAAATCAGGTCTATAACCTGCATTTAATTTAATTAATTTATTTTTATATTTATATTTATATTTTGTTAGGCCTGCTTGTGACATGTTGTGTCTTTATTTACCAGAACCAGTCAGGATTCATTTTTACATGGGGTGGGTTTTCCTAAATCGTAGTAACGTTAAATAATTAATTACTTCATAAAAAAGTTTGTTAATTAAGGTGAATTTTCCTAAAACATCCATTACTACAGTACTGCGTGAACTCTCTCGCAAATGAATGAGTAACTCGAGCTGTCCCTTCGTTCACAACGTACTTCTTTATGTGGAAGAGGAGACCTGCAGTTCAGCACCTGAAAGCCAGGGGCGCTAATTCGTGGGTAAAGGGAGGAATTAAAAAAAAAGTACAATTCGTATTATTAAGGAATAATAATAAATGAATAAAAACAATGTTTAATTATATATGATATATAAACATATATAAAAAATAAACTATTATTATTATTATTATTATTATTATTATTATTATTATTATGTTAATCAAATACACCTCATTTTTATTGTTTTTCCCAATGTTTCGCTCAGAAAAAAAATTCATTGAGTCAAAGATGTGCAGAATTTTACTAAGACTGATCGTTTGACCTCCCCCCGTTACTCATTCTCATTAAAGTGAATGGGCAAACCTTCTGTAGGCTGAATAGGCGATGATGATGCTGACCCTGTAATGTAAATTACTTCCCTAAATAATGAATTTAAAAGAGGCTGCACATATGGCTTGGTTTCCATGTATATATTGAAGAGTGAAAAGCATATTTTAAAGCTAAAGTAATTGTTACATAAGTTTTTATTTGCAGACAGGGCCATTTCTAAACACGTGGAAGCCCAGAGCCCACCTTATCAAGTCATATTATTTTATATGTGAAAATGCAAAGCAGTCACCAAATTCTTTAATTCATCTGTCTAATATTGAGTAATTCCCTCTTGTGCCACCATAACAGATCTGACCATTTGATGTACGGACTCCACAAGGCCTCTAAAAGCATCTTGTGGTAATGTCTGGCACCTGGACATTAGCAGCAGATCCTTAAGTCCTTTAAATTTTGCAGTGGGGCCTCTATGGATCGCACCAGTGAACTTTAGGCACCTATGATCTTGTCACCAGTTCTCCTTTCTTTAAACTTTTGGGAGAAAAAAACCCCCTCACAAGACCTACCTGATGTTTTGGAGATCCAGTTTTGTCTTGTCATAACGATTGGGCCCATGCAAAAGTGTCCCAGATCCTTATGCTTTCCCGTTTTGTCCTGCTTTTAACAGCACATCACCCCTAGGAACTGACTGTTCATTTGCTGCCTAATATATCCCATCCCGTGACACATGCCACTGTAGATGAAGATAATATCCATGTTTCTCACTTGACCTGTCAGTGAGCTTAATGTAACAGGTGTGTATTACCCGTATGAATGAATACCAAAAAAAAACAAAAAACTATTCACATGTATTTAAGTGGCATTTGCACTGTTTCTGCGTTCTTGATTTTTTGAATTATTAACAGACAGCAAGCAAAAACAGCAACAGAAACAAAGACTACACACCTACAGGGACTGTTGAGGCTCAGGGGCCCTAAATGACTGCTTTTACTGCTTACAGCAAGAAACTCAGTCCTCAGTTCAAGCCCTTTTCATTTTTTAATAACATGCTGTGTATGGACAGGCCTTGATCCCAGTTTATCACAGAGCAGTTTATTCCAACATACATAACAGCATTTCAAAAGTTGCACTGAGGTTCAAACATAGACATGTTTTGGATGTTAACATCAAGTAGTTTTCCACAGACACATTTCATGTAAATTAGGATTCTGAAATCCCAGTAGTTCACAGCTTTACCTTTAGGCCCAGTACATAAAAATCATGGTCATGAGAAAGAGCAGACATTTTTGTGCTGATTGACAAGGTGCAAAAACCTCTATTCTTCAATTAAAACCAGATCATCTGACATTAAAGCATCTTCACTGTAAATCATATCAATAGTCATTTCTTCTGTGGGCTAGCAGCCGAGCGTCAGTGCACTTTTTGACAAATATTAATGATCAGCTAAGCACGTAGGTGATAATGTACACCGATTCTGGAAGTTGTTTTTGTTATTTGAAAAAACAAAACTTCAACTCGTTCGTCAAAAAATGATCCGGCTTTGGTAACAGCCATTTTCATATAATCAACCTTAATGTAAACATTATTACAAACCCTTACAACCGTTCATTTACCCTTTACGACCCATTACATTCTCTCAACACTACACAGTGAGACCATCAGTTTACAATGAGCCCCTATGGAGTTTACCTCTATGAGGGCTGTTGCACACAGATTAACATTAGTCTTGGGCTACATACAATTGTTAATAGAGTCATTCAGACCAGGCATAATCTTTTTTTCAAAAATCACAAATTGTTTTTCCAACACTGGTGATTTTACAGTGCGTCTTGATCATCTAACGCCAGCGCTTTCTCTTGTTTCTCTAAAGCGCAAAAAAAGACTTAATTCAAACTGCAGACACCTTTAAGGCTTTTCTTACATGATGTTACCGAAAGATGTTGATTATAGTTGACAAAAAGTGCAAATCATAGAATACCTTCAAAGCATTCAAGTTTGAAATATTACTTCCCTGCTGCAACTATTCAACTGAAACAATAAATACTTTTAAGAGCTTCTCTTTTAATTATATTAAAAGCCATATAAGTAAATATGACTATATCTACCTGTTTGTAGCAGGATAGATGAATAAATAAATAAATAAATAAATAAATCGCCATATAAAGAAATTTTCAATAAGGTTAATGACTTTCATTATTGGGACAGCCGCCTGTTTACGAGGTTACTTGCGCCAATTTCTAGTGTGACGCAGTAATGCTGACACAGCAATGTTCACGCTTTCATTTTCAGTGAGACCACAGCATGCATTAGCCTGAACCAGTTAGGAGGGTAGAAACCAAGTCTACAGCAAACCAAGTCTACCAGCCACCACATTAATACATATGAAAATGAACACCAGTTACAGCATATTAATAAGTTAATCAACTGAACTAGGACAAATAGGTGACTGATCAAGGAATATATATATATATGATTTTGGAATCAAAGGTCCGTCTCTACTGTCCAGGGAGGGCTTTCTACTAGATTTTGGACCTTTGCGGATTTGATTGCATTAGTGTTAGTTAGGTCAGGATGTTGGTTGATCACCCCAACTCATCCTCAACTCATCCCAAAAATACTGGATGGAGCACCATCATTCCAGAGAAAACAGTTCCACTGCTCCACAGCTCAATGCTGGGGGGCTTTATACCCCTCTAGCTGTAAAGTATTTGGATTTGACATTCAGACTTAATTCAAGGGGTTTAAGAAAAATATTGCATTAACTGATCAGGAATAAGGATACTTACGGACACACAAACACACACACACACATACATATATATATATATATATATATTCCTTTGCCTTACATTAAACTTTAACCTTAATAAACAACTGAAATAGTCCATTAATAACCTAGTATTGCAACTAGTCTGATACAACACAGACAGCGATCTATAAAGTGCATGAGAACAATTCACGAAACAAAAATAGCTATCTGAATAAATGGAATTTCCAGTATAAATGTCAACATTTTTTTGCACAAAAAAACACTCTAGAAACTGTAGTAACCCAGCCTGCGGCCAGTGCAATGATCATGCTATTGTTTTTGCACATGGTAACAGGTCACTCTGTTGTAACTAAGCCTGAACATCAGTATTGTCCAATGTTGATATACATGAAGCAAGAGAACTTTCTGGGGTTTTAGGATTAATATAGACAGTGGACAGACAGATTAACAACATTTATCACACATGCTTTATGAACACCTGCCGAAGGTGGGGTGGGCTGGGGGTATTCTTGTTGGAATAAGAAGAAATCCTTCTCCAAACATGCTAACGTTACTAGTAATGAGTCTAAACTCATAGTGACCTGTTTTAAGCAAATAAAATCATGGTAGCTAAGGGCCACTAGCTTTCCTGCACTGTCACTGCCACATTTGCTGTTTTTTGGGGGGGGGAATCATGAGTAAACTGTTCACTTATGTTCTAGACAAGTGACCTATTCATTCAGTAGAAATGACAGTTCTACGGCATTAATGTGATACATGACATGTATCATTGCATTTTTCATCTGCTCTAAATCAATGAGTGTAGAACACATGGACATTGTGGTTCCATTACCTTCCATTCTGTAGAAATGAAGCCAATGTCTGCCATGTCAACCAGTCTGCCCAGTGGAGACCAGAAGCGGTGCAAGACTCGTCTACACATTTGGTACACCCACCCTCTTCTCTCAGACCAAGTGTGTCTCAGACTGCCTTCACTGAGCTTACAGTGCAGAGACAGAGTAGATTTTCACCCTGGCTACCCAGTTTATCCAGTAAGTGTAATATTTCACTACACCACAACTCAGCTACTCCATATATTGAACAGACAGGGTGTTATCCAGGTCCTGCAGATAGTCTCTTCCATCCAAGGCTGATTTTTAAAAATGTGCCAATATTAGAATTAGACACTGGAGATGGAAACAGTTTAGAGGAGGAAATGAGATGAGAGGCTGTTTTGCCATTGAAACATATGGAGATGGGGGAGCTACAGTTCATACTGCAACCAGCCAGCAGAGGCGCTAGACCTGTAGTTGCTTCTCTTTTGAGAAACATTGTGTTGTCCATGTTTTCTACAGTCACTGCTCTAAATAATGAAAAACAACCTGTGTGGGAAATAGTTTCACAGTGCCCCTGATAGAGGTTCACAAAGTGTTTCCCAATCTTGCACTAGGAATAGGAATGAGCACACAACAAGCTTGTGTGGGTTATGGATGCTTTTGTCAAAATCCCATTTTCTGGACATAATTCCAGTTATAAGACATCATATTAAAGTTTTCATAAATAAACAATAACCCTATAGACTTAAAGGGCATCCTGTGCAACACATTTCACAAAAGAAATCACAATCCTCTTACAGTCATTCATCTTATAGTGTTAAAGTTTCCAGATAAAAAGGTCACATATTTACAGATAAAACAGAACCTTTGAGATTAAAATTAATAATAGCTTTTTGTCCATCTTCTAAGATACTGTCAGACTATTTCTTTGACTCTATTACTTCTGGAATTGCAGTAACGGTCTGACTGTCAGTCTGGACAGGGTGTTTGGCTAGAGTAATTGTGTTAGCCTTTTTGTTGGTAGCATTAGCCACAGTGTTAACTGTGGCATTAACCTGCTGTAGACTGCGAGTAATGGGCCTTTCCGTCCTTTCTTTCCCCCTCTGAGAGAATCGTTCCTCCGTCCTGGGTTGAAGCTTAACATCCATCTCTCTCTGCTTCATTTCCCTCACCATGCCCTGAACCCTGTGGCTGGGCTGCTGAGATTTTCCATGCATTGTAGGAGACTTGTGCAAGGTCTGTGGTGACTGAATGCCTTCCATTAGAACGTGTTTACTTTTTTTACTGAGGTGAACCGCTGAGGTTGACAGAACGTCAGATCTTTTAGGCCTAAAATTATGCACAAGAATTTTCCTCTTGCCATCATGAGCTTTAAGTGCTAGAGTGGCATTATTGGCTGAACCGGATTCGTTGATCTGTGGTTTTTTAAAGATTTTCTGTCCGTGGTTTGATCTTCGTTGTTTCAGTATTATTTCTGCTGCAACTCGTGTACGGATACTCCCATTGTTCTCCTGCGCTGGGGCCACACTGCCTTTCCTTTTTTTGGACTTCTTGTTGCACACAGGTTTCATAGGGCAGCTGACCACCATATGTTTCTTCAGGCTAGCGTGGTAAGTGAACTCCTTGCTACAGTGAGGACAGACGTAAACCTCCTGATCCTCCTGTGAACCTTTCCTTCCCACTTGTCTACCTCTCTGAACCCACACAGATTTCTTCTTACCGTGAACATTCAGCCTCACCTTAGCTGCTGGCTCTTGGCAACTGAGCTTTTTTGGCTGTCCAATCTTTTGAGACACATTCTGTCTACTGTTGACTCCCCTAGCCGGCGACAAAACTCCGTTTTGCGCTTTTGCAAACTGCTTAAGTGGTATAGGGTTCTTTTTGGGAGTGTAGCGCTTTTTGTCACTAGCATTAGCACAAGCTAATATGTGCTTGTGCAGTTCGGGCATGTTGTCAAAGCTCTTGCCGCACTTGGTGCAGCGAATTGCAGTGCTGAAGGTCTGTGGGATGTTATGGGTGGTGAAGTTTGTGGCCGTCGCAGTAGTTGTTGTGGCTGGTGTTCGGTTGTGGTATGGGAAAGGAGGGGGCTTAAAACTTGGATAATGCTGGTTAATGCCGAGCCGCACATCTGTACCTTTGGGCTTGACCCCTTCAGATGCCATGATCTTGATGGTGGTGTACAGCTCCTCAGTAGTGTTGTCAGAATCATTGTCATACTCTTCTTTTACAGCTGGTTTTAATAACTGGTGAATTTTGTCTTTTGTAGGGTACACTGGGGTCCCAGTCTCAGTCTTGACTGGACTGTTGTGATTTTCTGGTCTTAATTTACCATTTTCCACCTCAGTGTGTGAGCACTCCTGACCAGGATGTACATCTCGATGATGCTGCTCTAGGTTGCAAAGAAAGGCAAACTCTTTGGAACATATTCGGCAGACATAGATTTTACCAATGCCATGATAACTGGAGCGGTGCTCTAGTAGGCCAGTTTCACTCTCAAACAACTGCACACAAAACTCACATTTATACGGCCAAGTGTCCGAGTGCTCACCAATGTGCCGACTCAGACCCTTCATTGACTGGAAGGGCTCATCACAAGCATTACACATAAAGCGCTTGCACAGAGGAAGCAGGTTTGATGGTTCCTCACTAACAGGGTTCTCCTCTGCGGAGGTGTCTGGAGTTTCTGTTGTAAGATTAACCAAGCAAGGTGAAGTGTCTGCAGGCTCCACTTGTGTCTCTACAATTCCTGGAACACTGGGGGAAGAAGACAGCTCAACTGTAGTTGCTGGATTCCCTAATAAGACTGCAGTAGTTGATGAGTGCAAGGCCATGTCTTGAGCAACAGGGTCAAGAGTGCCAGCCTGTTGCAGTTCAGGAGCGGATGGTGCATTGGTAGCAGCCTGGGGTTGGGGTGAGGCATGAAGCTCTTCTGGTTTAGTGTGATCTGGTGGAGTGTGATCAGAGAGAGAGTGAACAGCATTAGCTTGAAGGACAGGGGCAGCATCAGATGACTCCAGAGCAACTGTGTACTCAATAACAACCACGTTGGGAGGAAAACTTAAGGAGGTAAAGTTTGACTGGTTGACTGACAGGGAAGGAGAGAATATCTGTGCATCAGGTGACAAGACAGAATCTACAACCAATGTCCTTTGTGCTAGATCACACACAGAAGGATCGGTCAGAAACTGAGGACTTTGTAAACTTAGAGGTGGCGTTGTAGGTATGAGTGCATGGGTCACGCTTCCAGATGCAGAATTAAGCCAATCAGGAAGTGATACATTAAATGCTGGCAAGGAATTCTCAACAGGGACTTCTACAGTTGTTGTAGGCACTATAGGGATGAAAGACTGGGCAGTAGAGCAGAGGGAGAAAAGTTCCTGATTAGGTATGGATATTGGTACTGATGGTAGTACCTCAGTGGGCACTGCAGTGGATGAAGCGGGAGCTGAGAGGAGCTGGGCTGCAGGGGTAGTCTGCAGGACAGCAGGGTTTAGTGGATGCGGGCTTGTGTTCATTGCAGAAGAAGAGGGCAGAGACAACTCAAACACAACCCTTTCAGGGTTAGCTGAAATGGGCTCAGACACCGCCATTACTGCAAGATCGGTTACTACAGGAGCATTTAGGGTCCCTGCATCTGCTGGTGCTGGGACATCTACACCAGCGTACTGGTTCAGCAAGACTTTCTCCAACATGCTTGAGTTGGGCTTAATCCGCTTAACTGGTGTCTGGGAGGCTGAGCTTTCTGTTGAGTCAGACTCTGTACTCTTTCTGCTTGTGCTGAGATCCAAAACACATTCAGCTAAGACCTCACTGTTTCGCTTACCCATAGCATTGGAAAGGTCCAGTGGCTGCTGATTGCATGACCTTCCACCAGTCCCTGATGTAGAGCAGTCCAATGGCAAAACCTGCTGAATGACAGTAGCATCATTGGTGTCTGGATTCAAAGTTGCCGTTTCATCTTTTTTAGATGAGTTTATCGCGGGAGATGTGCAGTGACTCTCTGTCTTTTGCACCTTGGGGGGAGGAGAAACGCTCTCCTGTGTCGGAGTGGTTTTCACGCCAGATGCACTGCTTTGCTGTGAAGAGCTGGGTGGAGACGTTGTCCTTCGCTTAAACCTAC
Organism: Salminus brasiliensis; assembly: GCF_030463535.1. NCBI lineage: Eukaryota > Metazoa > Chordata > Actinopteri > Characiformes > Bryconidae > Salminus > Salminus brasiliensis. The sequence goes on from NC_132883.1 coordinate 12,136,655, forward strand.
TGGTTCCAGCAGGTAACAGTGTGAGTGGTAAAGGCGGACAGAGTTTTTGCCCATCACCGATCAGAGCAAAGGACTTACTGCTGTCCTGGTTCTGTAGGAGCTGCTTTAGCTTTGGAGACAAATATATAGTCTTCTCTTTTTGTAGAACAATGGTCTCTAAGGGCTGGGGCAAAACTGTACCAATCACTGTAGGTCCAGAGGAAGATGTTGTCAAGATAGATTCAGATTCCAGTTCAGTTTTTATTTGGGGCAGTAGTGGTGGAGTAGATGTCCTTCTTTTGCCAGAGGGCTGGCCACAGAGGTCAGAGGTCATGCTGCAGTCATTAGTCTCTATTTTAAGAGCTTGCGTAATTTGAGCCGGACTGATGATCAAGGCATCCAGACCAATCACAGCAGCAGCAGCTGAATTCACCTCCATCACTTCACAGTTAGTGACAGCACTGGTTGAGATTATTTTCCCATCAATGTAGAAGCTGAGGTTCTCAGAGATGTTGCTGGAGATATCGACCATAAACTCCTCCTCCTGCTGCTCACCTCCCTCCCCACGCTGTTTACTGGCAGCTGAAGAGGCTTCAGACTGCCCACCAGGCTGCTGACTGCCCTGACGCTCCTGACTACTTGTAACTTTTTGACGGACTCCCCTGGGTAAGAGATGGCGCTCATGAATCCTGCGCTCATGCCTTCGCAAGTTGGTGTGAGTTCCAAAAGCTTTTTTGCAGTACTTGCAGGCAAAAAGGGTTTTGGTCTCTCCACTTCCATCTGAGTCACCTCTTCCTTCGGAATCAGGCACAGGAGACTGTGTAGTAGTTTGTGATGTTCGGACGCTCTGGTTGCTCTCTTGGGAAGATTTGATCCCCTGAGTGTGTCCCTCACCTGAAGAAGATGGATTGACTCTCAAACTACCTGTCCTTCTATTTGAGTTATCATGTCTTCTCTCGTGTCGTCGGCGCCCAAACTGCGTACTGAAGGACTTCCGGCAGTGTCGGCACCTAAAAGTTTGTGTGTTGCAGGATGTTGAGGCATGCGAGTGCCGCTCCAGGCCTTGCCTGGTTGTGAACCGTTTTTGACAGTGCTTACAGGAAAATGTACACAAGCGCTGAAGGTCACCATCAGCGTCATAATCAGGGTCAGCATCTGCTTCATACAATGGAAGTACTGATCCACAGTCCTGTTTGTGAACTCCCGAGTCCTCTGTCTCACAAGATGCAATTTGGTTTGTTACATCACTAATTAGCAAGGACACGGTCTCTACAGATGGGCAGCTGGTCCTCTGTACCTGCAAGGTGCTCTGATCATCCACAGTGTTTTCCATCATCTCATCAGTGCCTCCTTCTGTCTCACTCTCTCTCTTCTGCCCCGAGGGAGGAGTGTCCCTATTCAGAGAAGGCATTTGATTTTCAGTGGGGCTTTGCAAAATTATAGGCTGCTGTTGCTGCTTCGCTGACGAAGACAGTTCCTCTGCATTCACGGCTGGAACAGAGGAAAAATACAAATAATTGAATATATATTAACATATAAGACATATATTAACTTGAACATTGCTGATGTATCATGTGTTTCCTTCATGCTGTATAATGCTGGCAGCACTCTTTACTTACCATTCTTGGGATCCCACATGTCTGTCCCACTGGCCTCTCTCACCCACCTATTCAGCTTCTACAGTCTCCCACTGTTGTGTTATTATTAAGATTTCCTATTACCTGAGAGATAGAATGATTCACATTTACACACACACACACACAGTCAGAGTATCATGACCATGCATGGTTTGGAATAAACTCGCTCCATTAAATCAGCTTCACTTGCCATATAGGAGCACTCTGTAATTCTATCATTTCAGACTGTAGTCCATCTGTGTCTTTGCCAGAGGTACAGCTGAGTGTCCGCTCACAGTCCACTCCATTAGACACCCCTACCTAGCTGTTTCACCTTGTAGATGTAAAGTCACAGAAGAGACAGAAGCTCATCTGTTGCTGCACAGCTTATGTTGGTCATCCTCTAGTCCTTCATCTGAGGTCACAGGATGCTGCTGCCTGGATATTTCTGGTTGGTGGACTATTCTCAGTCCAGCAGTGACACTGATGTGTTTTAAAAAGTCCCAACAGCACTACTGTGTAGGGTCCACACATACCAATGCCAAACACACCAGCACACCACCACCATGTGTCAAGAGGCTAAAAAAGTATACAGATAAACAGAGGGACTGCAGTCTGTGATTATAGAACTGAAAAGTGATCCTATATGGTGAGTGGAGCTGAGATCCATACTTACAAATCTTCCTATGGACATTGTGCATTTAAGAAAACTCATTTTTAGTCCTCAGAACAATGTGAAACTGTTGCAACAAGTAAAAAAGCTGTCAATCCCAATAAATCAGAACCAGACAGCAGAAAAAATAAGATTTAAATCAATGATAATGTGGTCAATGGTCATTTTTGATGGTTTTAGTTATTAGTTATTATCGGCTGTTATTGCTTATTACATTCATGGTATTGTAATCATAATCAAATTATAAGTAATGATTTATTAAATGAACATAAATCAATGTTTAGAACAGCTGAATCATAGTTGAAAGACCTTCTAGCTCTGTGTTTTAAGTGTTGATTCAGCGTAGAATAGTTTGAGCACTTCACCACTGAATCGACATGGATTTATGACACCGATTCAACAGTTTTAGGCTGAATTGTAAAATGACAAAAATCAATGTTGATTTAACTTTACTTTGCAACACTATACATACAATGGTACCCAGACACTCTACTTTACAGTGCGCCCATTACTGATGCAGACATATAGTTGTTTAACTGCCATAGAAAAGCATTTTTAATATAACAGAACGCTCTGGAGTCTAAAGTCACCATGCCCAAAGCCATCCGGTGGACAGAGGAGTGTAAAGCCTCACATCACTGGGCTGGGGGACAGTGGAGCAGTGGAACTTCAGCAATAGGATACGTTTGAGTGGGATTTTTACCTATAACTAATCATCCGTTATCATTACCTGACTTCACTAAAGCTCTCATGATCGAATGCCTCCACAAAAAAAAAATGGACACATCATGTATCTGCAAACATATGGCCTTTTAATTTTGCTTTGCATTTCTTAATCCCAAGCTTTTATTTGAGATGAATGTATAGCTTATACCACCTGACATGTCTTTCAACTGAACTGAACTGAAACAATGTTTACAGTGTATGTGTGGACTACATGCTTATTATGCGATAATAATGTAGTATAATATAGTGGCCTACATAGAGTAGCAGCCTGCTACGTCCACCATTCGCCAGTAACCATTAGCCAGCTGAAGTAAAGTGGGCTAGATCTTGTCAGTGTCGTAGAGCAGGTCAGTGTAGCACTTCCATTTGAAAGACACCTTCTCTCTGCCCTATTAGACTTGCTGATGCAGGGGAAGGCTTATTATCAGCGATGGTACGCCATATTATGATCAAGCTAATCTGAAGAGGGCACCATCCGTGCAGGCGTAGAAATGACGCCGTCAGCTCTCCAACCTTGTGCTATGTGGGGTGGGCCGGCTACGCATGTTGTTTTCTGAGGTACCCTCTTACTGGCATAGCATTCAGCAGCGCTCATAACGGGGCTATATGTAAAAATGTGAATTCAGTGCAATATTGGTCGAATCTGAAGTCGAATTAGGATCTAACGTGATCTACAGCAGGGAGGACGTTTATTCTACTGCTTCAGGTGCAACACACAAGCACGCACGCACGCGCGCGCGCGCACACACACACACATGTTGCGGCTGTGGCCGACAGCCTGTTTAAATAAAGGCAGCGCTGGCACGGCCGCCGGGCGCAGTCTGGAAGGAAGGTCATGGCCAGCCAGACGCACATAATCATCCGCGCTAAGCTGACTCATGCAACGGCAGAAAAACACTGCACTGGCTTTATCAGCTATTGCTGTACGGAATTAAAGCAGCCGATCATTTAGAGTCTTGTTAGGTGGTCCCGAGTCCCGTCGAGACTGTGATGAATGGCTGTGCTGTATAAACAAGATGTTGGTGACCACCACTGCGGTGAACGTGGCTTCACGCCGAGGGTCCATTTTTTTTTTTTTTTTTTTTTTTTTACAGCAGCATGGCGGTAGAGTAGGCAGTAGCGTGCCCGCGCATTGCTTACCGACTGTCCTGTAGCTGCTGGCCGCTCTCATGTGGGCAGGAACCTGGGCTGAGGCTGCTGCAGTCCCCGGGCCGGTGGCTAAAAGCTAATGCTTCTTAAGGTTGTCGCTGCAGAGCGCGCAGCGTCTACGGCGCATGCGCGCAGCACATGCTCACATTTCAACATCAGAACTTGGAGGGAGAAACATGCGGAGGACACTGTCATAATTCATATATCGGTCATTAAATACATTAGATATACTTTAAGTAACCACATATTCGACATATATAAAGAATAAACAATCATTTGATTCAATATTATTCAGAAAATAAACAGAAATAGCCCTTAACGATAATCTCCCGTGGTTTACATGGGACATAGTAACATAGTATTGTTATTTAATGCCTTATTAAATGTATTGAATATATTGGTGGATTTGTTGTTTAAAATTTCATTAAAGGATATATATAAAATACTATATTCATGAATTTTATGATTTATTTATTGAAATGTCGTTTTAAGCCACTGGTAAATAGTAATATACAGTGGAACTATATATGTGATATGGTAATTATCATAAATCCTGATCTGGGCCAGCTCAGTTTCCAGTGGCCCAGGGCTCTGTCATTGGAGCAGCCTGCAGGCCAGAGGTTTCCAGCCCTAACCTAACTGCAATCCTGCACTTTACACAGAAACTAACTTGAACCATTTGTTTTTGCTTTAGAGTGACATCCTATTAAAGTCATACTTGCTAGTTATAAGCCCAATTTCATTTTAAATTTTGTTGTATTGTATTGTATTTTAAACTATAAATTATCAACATGTGTCCTCAATGTAATATGGATTTTTCTCCCTCTTTTTTCTTGCAGATGTTTCAGGAGCACCTTCATGCTGTGAATCTCCTATTCAGTCATCTCTCAAATCTGTTCTATTGGATTCATATCCAGTGACTGGGAATGCAACTGAGGAACACTGAGCTCACTGTCATGGTCAGGAAAGCCACTTTGGCTTTGTTACATGGTGCGTTATCATGTTGGAAGTAGCCGTTACAAGATGGGTAAGGTATGGTCATGGGTTGCAAGGGTTGCACATGATCAGCAACAATACTCAAATAGGTTGTAGCATTCAAGCGATGATTAATTGGTGTTAATAGGCCCAACATGTGCCAAGAAAATATTTTCCTTACCATTACACAGAATGAGGAGGTGCACAATGTATAATGGTGTCTATGTGTACTTACCATCCACTATACCTTGATTCTTCTGTGTTCTTTAGTGAGCTCCTCATGTGCTGGGTGTTCTCCAGATTAACATTGGGAAGAGCAGCAGTAGACTGGGATTGTGAACCTACTCTAGTTCATTAATTAAATCAATAAGGCCTCAATCAGGTTTATCAGTATAATTAATTGGATTGAAATAGTTTTAAATAGTTCCTACTTTTATTAGTGATGTCATTTACTATTGTTTGTAAGTACAAAAATACATCTCAGCCACAACATTAATACTACTGACAGGTGAAGTGAAAAACATTGCTTATCTTCATCTATAGTGGCATCTGTCAAGGGGTGGGATATATTAGACAGCAAGTGAACAGTCAGTTCTTGAAGGTGACGTGTTAAAAGCAGAGAAAATTGTGCAAACGTAAGGATCTGAGCCACTTTGACAAGGGCCTAATTGTGATGACTAGAAGACTGGGTCAGAGCTTCTCCAAAACTTCAGGCAGGTCTTGTGAGGTTTTTCTGGTATGCCGTGGTCAGTACATACCGAAAATGATTCAAGAAAGGACAACCTGTGAACTGGCGACAGGGTCCAGGGCACCTAAGGACGCGGTATGCTGTTTTACCCTAGCTATAATTTAGGTAGATCTGTGTGGTCCTCACTTTCCTGTTGTTTTTATAGATAACCACTAGAGGTCACACTCTTTCAGTCTGTAATAATATGGGGCGTGTGTGTGTGTGTGTGTGTGTGTGTGTGTGTGTGTGTGTGTGTGTGTGTGTGTGTGTGCTATGAATAATATCTGCTTCATCATGGTGACTCTTGGTTCCTTTTTAAGATATAAAATAATTGCTTAAGTTTTACAGAGCAGTTATATTTATCATTACACCTCTTCGTTTATAAAAGTGAGTATTTCACTCCGAGGTCTTAGATAGTGTGAACACAGTTTACCTCACAAACAGTAAACAGTAGGTTTACCAGTTAGAACAGTGAGTTCACTGGTTAGAACAGTAAGTATACCAGTTAGAACAGTAAGTTTACTGGTTAGAATAGTAAATGTACTGGTTAGAACTGTAAGTTTACTGGTTAGAACAGTAAGTTTACTGGTTAGAATAGTAAATGTACTGGTTAGAACTGTAAGTTTACTGGTTAGAACAGTAAGTTTACTGGTTAGAATAGTAAATGTGCTGGTTAGAACAGTAAGTTTACTGGTTAGAATAGTAAATGTGCTGGTTAGAACAGTAAGTTTACTGGTTAGAACTGTAAGTTTACTGGTTAGAACTGTAAGTTTACTGGTTAGAATAGTAAATGTGCTGGTTAGAACAGTAAGTTTACTGGTTAGAATAGTAAATGTGCTGGTTAGAACAGGACATTTACTGGTTAGGACAGTAAGTTCACTGTTTAGAACAGTAACTTTACTGGTTAGAATAGTAAATGTGCTGGTTAGAACAGGACATTTACTGGTTAGGACAGTAAGTTCACTGTTTAGAACAGTAACTTTACTGGTTAGAACATTAATTGTACTGGTTAGATCAGTTAGTCCACTGATTATAACAGAGCTTATCATTTTTTCCCCTCCTTTCTGCAGCAAAACAAAATGCAGTTGTAAATAGGTTTGCTAAATTACATCTAACATAAATTCTCACCCCAATTAAAGTCACATACTTACTATTAAAATACTCAATAAACCCATTCTTTGGTACCTTTAAAGCTGTATTGGAAGTTTTGTCTTCTCCTGTTAAAGTTACCCTTTAGTGATTCAAGGATTTCTTTATCCTCTGACGTTAGGCACTTTCTGCCATTAGTAGTATTGCCTAGAATAATGGTTATCAAAGTGATGTCCATGGTCAGGGTGCACGATTTAAACTTTGAAATCAGTCAATGATGTACCACAACTTATTACACAACTTATTACGCTTATTACATTTCTTGAGCAATCTTTAAATTCCAAGTACAATGATGACATCATAGAGTTTGCTTTTCGTAAGAACAGTGACAGCAGACCAAACTGTAATCTGTCTCAAGTTTCTACCAAACAAGGCCATGAGTACATTGATTACAAAGCACCCTGATTACACCAGCACAACAGAAGATTCTGTCAAACATTAGATTAATGGGAATAATCTTCAGAAAAAAAGTTCAGCGACTTGCCAAAAGCCAAAAGCGGTGCATTATTAGAGAAAAGCTTATTCTCCTATCAAAAATCTGTGGGGGTCAGTGATGTATGTTTCACACAAGAAGGGATCCTTGATGGTTTGAGAACCCCCAAGCCAATACTCAGCAATGTGTTCTTTAATGGTTTCTTTGGTAAATTGGAACTTTGACAACTTAAAAAAACATTTGGACACAAATTGTTCTTTGTCTGGTTAAACGTTCTTTACATTGGTGGAAAACCATTATAGATGATTTTATGTATAAATGTAAAAATGCTTGTATATATATATATATATATATATATATATATATAGAGAGAGAGAGAGAGAGAGAGAGAGATCAATATAAGATCAATATAAAACAATCAATGTAAAATCCTTTTTGCTTACAGTGTAGATTATACCCACTGTACACCAATCAGCCATAACATTAAAGCCAGAAAGGTGAAGTGAAGAGGGTTGGGAGGGTGACTGTATTCTGCGACAGATTGCCTGATTAAACAATTGTAATTGTAAAGTAAATGAAAGGATTAATATTGTGAAGTAGTGTAATCGGATTACTTTTGGATTACAAATCTTCTGTCTAACACTCTTAGAAATAACACAAGAATACAAAGGGTTCTTTGTATAAAAAAGTCACTTTTCTTTACATAAAGAACCTTTTTGTACAAAATAATATGTGTGAAAGAACCTCTTAAACATTTAAAGGAGCCAGTGTCAAGTTCTTTTGCTTGAAAAATGGTTCTTTATAGAACCAAAAGTGGTTCTTCTATCGTTCAAAGAATGCTTTGTATCACACTATGATTTAAATGGGGTGCGTTATATATACAACATACTGTAGATATAATACACCTTTTGAAACTGTGCTCTTAGTTGGTAATAGAGAACTATGTCATTAGCACATTTGGCTGCAGGTGTGCAGCTAGTGGAACAGTGACTGACTGAAAAATGACAACTTTCTCTGACTGTTTAGAGACACAGGTCTGACAGGTCTGCACAAAGCCTCTATCAGAGTTATAATATAGTAACATGTCCCAATAAACCTGTTTATTAACATAGTCAGTGTTCAGTGTTTGGTTTAGCCCTGTGGGTTTACACAAAGCTCTAACTGTGCTAGTTAACCTTTCTGGAGAACATGAGGATCTCTCTTAGTAGCCCTGAATAAAAGCACAAAGAACCTCTTAAGGTGCTTTGAGGAACCTTCAAGGAAAGGTTTTTTGAAGAAAAGGGTCCTTTGAAGGTTTCTCAAAGCACTGTAAGAGGTTCCTCCACAGTTCTAATTTTGAAGAACCCTTCAAGTTTGTTCTATCCTTATTCCATAACACTGTTACTTGTATGCCTTTACTGATTATGTGGTTACAGTGGCATCTGTCGAAGGGTGGATATATTGGGCAGCAAGTGAACAGTCAGTTCTTGAAAGTGATGTGTGTTAAAAGCAAAAAAAATGGACAAAAGTAAGAATCTGAGCCACTTTAAATAGGGACAAATTTTCATGCTATACGACTGGGTCAGAACATCTCAAAACATCAGACAGGTCATGTGGGGTATTCCTGGTATGCAGTGGCCAGTACCTACCAAAAGTGCTTAAGGAATAATCACCGGTGAACCAGCGTCAGGGTCATGGTTACACAAGTTATATTGATACGACCCATGGAGGTCCCACCTCAGAAATTATAGGACTTAAAGGATGTTTTGCTAATGTCTTGTTGCCAGATACCACAAGACGCCCTCAGTGGCCCTCCAGGCCTCGAATGCTCAGATCTGTTGTGGTGGCACAAGGGCGACCTACACAGTATTAGGCAGGTGGTTATAATGTTAATGAGTCTTTTGGTGACCGTTTTTTGCTAAGGTGCTAGTGTTCCACCAGTGCAAGGATTCAAATGGTTCTGTGAATTGTCACAGATCTTTGTAAACCTTTTATAAAACAACCCTTGAAAAACCATTGAGTGCAGCCTGTCATAAGCCTCTGTGAAGCCCGGATGTGGCCATGGAAATGCATTCAGCTCTGACAAATACAGTGTAGACTCGTAGACTCATATCTTTCAAGCCTGATCGTGGGAATGGGACAATCAAGTGTGTGGGCTTGTTTGTGGTTTGTGTGAAAGTGGGTGTGTGTTTATCTGCATTGTGTAAAATGGGGCTACATTCTTCTTTCAAGAGGAGTGAAACACAGCCACGTTAAAAATGGAATTCTTTATCATACAGTCAGATTTGGCCGTTGTGTGTGTATGTGTGTTAATGTGTGGTATGTATAAATTACAGGGTCCAATCAGCAAGCCTCTATTCTCTCCAACAATCAAGTATTCTAGCGCCATCGCTGTGGACCACGTGAATCTGCACCTACACTCTTGCATCTGCTATTCTAACTGCATTCATCTGCTCATCCTCCTACACACTGTATCTCTCTCTCTCACACACACACGCACACACACACAAACCCACACAAGCCCATTCATTCAGCCTAGTGTGTGAACAGCATGTTTCTGGCATGCTGTTCCAGTACTTTCATGTGTGTGATCACATGTAGAGTGTGTGTATGTGGCTAATCACACATGTGCCGTTGTTCTACTGCCATACTGATCTGCATGCGGTATGTGTGTGTGTGTGTGGTCATTCCAGTGTCTCAGTGACTTGAATGGGTGTGACATATGTGTGTTCTTATCCACTGTTGTACTTTTTGTTTAACTCTTTATATATTCAGCTGTTCTGTTCTATGTGAATGCACCTATGCATGTGTGTGTGCATGTGGTCTCTCTTACAGTTTACTGGGATGTTTGGGGATACTTGCTATGTAAGTTTTGTGGAGGTCCATGGCATCCCAAAATCTGGTGCGACATGATGGGAATTTAGGCCATTGCCAAAAATGACACATGACAGCTGTTAATAACTGTTCAGGTTGAGTGATTTTCAGAACTGACAGTCATTAAAGCAACACTATGTATCATTTCTACCTTTAAATAACAGCTTCAAAATCATTGTGATACTCCACTGACCTGTAATAGGGAGGCTCACTGCTCACTGCTGATTGCTAAAACAGTATAACACTGCGTAATCAGAGTCATATTTGTGTCAAATTCTGTAATATTACTCTACTATGTCAGTCCACATGCTTCTTTCATGTTCAGTGATAATTCTGTATCTCTCTTTCTGTTCTTTACTGGTGGCTCAATGTGCAAATTACATGTAACATGTAAATGTAACTGATTTCAAAGCGTTTTTTGAGTTAACTCAACTTAGTTTGATCAAAGGTTCATCTTTTGAGTCAACTTTTAAGCCTCAACGAGTTTTGAATTATTAAATGCAATTAAATTATTTTGTGCTTTTTTTTTTAGTCTGTGTACCTTGCCTCCACTCTGTTAGTTGTTCCTTCCCAGCTGCAGGTTAGGACATCATATAGGACATGAGGGGAGGCCTTTGTATTCTCAGACTCCTGGGCATGGAAGGCTGTGGTGTTGATGTACATTATAATATAGAAACATGTCCTAATAAACCTGTTTATTAACATAGTCAGTGTTCAGTGTTTGGTTTAGCCCTGCAGGTTTACACAAAGCTCTAACTGTGCTAGCTAACCTTTCTGGAGAACATGAGGTCCTATACTAGTAGCCCTGAATAAAAGCACCTCTTAAGGTGCTTTGAGGAACCTTCAAGAAAAGTTTTTTTTGAAGAAAAAGGTCCTTTGAAGTTTGGTCCTGTGGTGTTGATGTACATTTATGAGGAATGTTGAATTGAATTGACACATAAATCACATGAATTCTGATCTGGCTGTTCAGCTTGAGTCTCATTTCCATGTATAGGATATGTATCAGATTTCAACAGCATGTATGGTATGTATGTGTCCCAAATCGGAACTGTAATCTGAAAATGGCATTCACACTTCAACGCAGATAACACATGATCACATATGATGAAAAAATGTAATTACCTGCTTTTACCTGCTATGCTGTGAATGTAGCCTAAATAGTGCTTATTGGATCGGGACAGTTTTAGTTGTCTATCAGGTTTCCTTTTTTACATTATCTTCACAAGATTATCTGTCATATCTTCTCAAAAATGAATGTGTTTGTACTTAATGCCTGTTTTGACTGCTAATTCAATAAGTTAAGGATGGTCTCTGGCTTTTGCATGGTCCTGTATAAAGGAGGGAGATCTTATTAAGTGGTCAGTGAGCATAAGTAAAATTTTATTGGAGTTATCTTATCTAACTTATCTTTGAGTTTCACAAGCCAATACAAAGGAACTACTCATGTCATCACAGTCTGTCACTATTTTTCATCCGGAATGCGCAACGTATCTAAAGCAACATCATGTCCATTGCTATGGAAACCTTCAGTTAGGATCTCCTACTGTGCTTGACACAAGGAGCGGGGCAGGTGTGGGTAGCAGAGGAAGGACAAGCTGTTCTGTGAAACATCTCTCTTACTTAATTTTACACAACTCATCATAAATACAATGACATTGACAGTTATTAAGGTGGGGGAGTTATTTGTCAAGGCCAGATACAGGCCTGTGTGTGCCAAGGCCATTACAACGGAGATGAGATGTTTGGCACTTCACACACAAACACACATGCATAGACTCTCAACAAACACAGGGCTGGACAATGGTAGTCTCAGCGTTAAGTGTCACACGTATGCGATGCTTGTTCCAGCTGCATCCCACAAAGCAGTGCTTAACACCCATAATAGTGAGAAACAGAGAGACATAGAGAGACACTCACGCTGAACCAGATGTGTTGTCAACGATCATGCAGACCTCCCCCCCCCCCCCCCACACACACACACACATACATTCTTTTCAGCTGTCCATTAAACTCAAACCTATAACATTCTCTCCTTGTGTTCTTTACATATAGGCTTCTTCCATAATATTAAAATGGGTGAGGTGAATATTGTTGATTATCTGGTTGCAGTGGCACCTGTCAAGGGGTGTTATTTACATATTCATACAAGTGGACGGACAGTTCTTGAAGTTCTTGATTGGAGGTCTGAGTGATCTGAGTGATCTGTGATAGTAGACGATTGGGTCAGAGCATCTACAAAACAACAGGTCATGTTGGCCATTCCTGGTATGCAGTGGTCAGTGGTCAACCTATCAAAAGTGGTTTAATGCGAATGGTAAACTGGCAACAGGATCATGGGCTCCCAAGACTTATTGATGCTATCTAAGGAGCCCCCACCTCCCAACTTGCAGGACTTACAGGATTAGCTGCTAACATCTTGGTGCCAGATACCCAGGGCTGGCCCAAGCCTTTATGGGGCCCTAAGCAGATTTTCATTTGGAGGCCCCCCACACCACCACCTCAGCACCAGATGCTTCATTATATGTACCCACTTTTACTGGCATTATTTGTAATTAGCTTAGCTTCATACTAGTGTCATTTGGGCTATTGTTTTTAGCCTTACAGGGGTAGCAAACTCACATAAATGTTCTAATTAATTTTCACTTTTAATTAGTGGTGTATAAGTGTATTCATTTTGGGAAATATAGCTTTGAAATGATTGAAGCCAATGAATTTATACAGATGATCATACTTCAAGCAGATTATTGCAAATGTAGGCTATTACCATAATTAACTATGCTAATCACCTTGTTAGTTGTAGTAACTCAACACACTAGTAGAATTACTTCGATTTTACTGATGCCACAGCATCATTTGTGCTAATGCAAGTTAGTAGGACATTCTTTTTACTTAATTTCAGCTGCATTTATCCCTGTAAATATCACTGGTCTGATTACTGTTAGAGTCGACTGCTGAGTTTTGATAAAAGTCTGGGAAAAAAACAAGAAATGTGGAACTTAAGTTGAGCACCTTGGCTGCCTTTCATTTAGCAGAGATGTAGAATTTGTGTTGTGAGTCCATCTAATGTGGTGGTCATTGCAAAAATCAGCATTTGATTTCTCTCAGACTTCAATGTGGTGGTAACATAAAATATACAGACCTATCAGAATTTACAGCCGTAGCGGAGCAGTGTAAGACATCCTCTTTAATTCCCTGCGATAAATCTGTGCTTTTATCTTAACTCCCAAGTGTTACAACTCTTACCCAACTGATTTTTGCCCAACATATTTTGTTATAATCCTCAGACATTTCTGCATGTCGCTGATTATTTCTACATTTGATGCATAAAACATCTGTTTTATCAGTCATTTATTTATGAAATAGAGTAAAGCAGCAATGTTGACAACAGTAAGACGTGACTGAGTGAAGTATATATTCAGAATTACACATTTATTTATCTGTGGCTTAAAAAGAAGGTCTCTCAAAGAATACAGAAGAAAGGTGGGAAGTAAAGAAAATACAGAAAAACAACACAAACAAAACTCATACAGTGGAAAAAAGCCAGCTGGCCAACTTTGGTACATTTATCTTCATGTAAATTAACGTACACTGTCCTTGTAGAATAAATAAACAACAGCTGTTTAAAACAAATGAAAAAGTATTGCACCAATAGGTGCTTTATCAACCACATGGTCAAAATGTATATGCAAAACAATTCACAAACCAATATTAATCTCTACATTCTCTTTGTTACAGTTGCAGTTGAAATGATTGCAATAAACCAGTCAAACAAGAACAATTTAAACATCTCAACTACAATCACACAAATGACGACTGCAATCTGAGAATTACTCAACCCCCTGAACAGAATCCCTCAGAAAATACAACCATTAAATAACTTAGAAATCTTTAGCTTTGGTCATTCAGCTTGGTTATCTTTCATGTAGCAGAGGTGTACACTTGTTTTGTCACGTCCGTCTGACGTGGTGGTCATTGTAAACGTCAGCAGTTGATCTCTTTCAGACCTAGATGTGGTGGTACCATCTGTAAATTTTACAGATTCTTTTTTTTGCAGTACATTTATGAGAACTGAAGTGAGCAGGCCTGTCACTGTGTCTAGTTAGTATGCAGAATTAAATCCGGCTACCTTCAGCCGTCAGACTGTAACTGAACTCCCTCTCCGTCATGTGCCTCTCTGCCTACTTCTGCTGATACACCCTACACCATAACAAGAAGGCCATCAATGTGTGTGTCAGGGGGTGTTTCTCACAAGCTCTCAGTGTGCTGGGCTCTGAGGTAAACATGAGCCGTGCCGAAATAGCCCCCTGCTCTGCACTCGCAAACATGAAAACACTCACACACAAGTGCTGATAAATGCACACTCACACACACACACACACATATATACACACACACACACACACACACTGAAACAGATATAGCAGGATGTTGCACATGGGCAAAAGAAGCTGGTGTCAGGGAGGGCATCGTTTATTGCAAGCGTTCAAGTATGCGAGGGAGAGGAATTTATGGCAGTGTGGGAGAACTCTTGTATCTGTGTGTTTTTCTATGTGCATTAATCTGCATGTGTTAATCAGAGACTGATACTGATAGTTCCTCACTGTTCCATATTCAGGATCTGTGCGTTCTCCTAAGCTTTCGACGCTGCTATCTTCAAGTTTATGTTATCATGGGTGCTCTTACACATTCAGGAAGTGACCCAGTGCTGGATTTTTTCTGGGAGCACCTCCACAGCTGAGTGAGATTCTGAGATTCATGCTAAAAGAGCCCCATTGTTCACTGCCAGAGAGAGAGAAGCTGGGCTGCTGCCTAAAACCACATGGAAACACACATACGCACACACAGTGTGCCAGTGTTTTATGCCTCACATTACTTAACTGACCACCAGTGCCCTACGTTGATACAGAGAGAGAGAGAGGTAATAAAACACCTCTCATAATCAGCAAAATAACAGCTGGTATTGCTGAATTTATTTAAAAGTTACTGTTCAGTTTAGTGTATGCCCCCTCAAGTTAAACTGACACTGCAAACAACAACAAATCTGTATTTACTGAACAGTGGGTGGAAACTTGTTAGTTTCCGTTAATTAGCTATTTCCTCATTATTCCTGCTGGAAAAAAACAGCTCAAGTTGACTAAGCTGCTTGACCAACTTAGCTCTTGACAAGCATAGTTTAGCTGGCCTACAAGCATAATTAACCTGACCAAATGAGACCACCAAAATGGTTGACCAACATGACCAAGCTGATGGCTAGCATGACCAACGAGACCAAGCTGGTCGATCATCATGAAAAACATACCTAAACTGGTTAAGCCAGCATGACCAGCATGACCAGCATGCTCAAGATTGATGACCAGCATGACCGTGCTGGTCGACAAGCATGATCAGTAATACCAAGCTGGTCGACCAGCATGCCCATCATGACCAACATACCTAAACTGATTGACCAGCATGATCAACATACCTAAACTGGTGGACCAGCATTACCAATAATGTTATACTACTCTTATGTTATACTACACTGGTCAAGCGTTGCTTTAACAAGCTTGCTGAGCAGCACAGGGTATGTTTAATAGGGTATAAAACTGTGTAACACATAACGTGATTCATTTGTGTCAAATTCTGCGTCAAATTTGTGTCAAATTCTCCTTGAGGGGTGTCTCAAAGCATGAATTACACTTACTGACTGTAGGGGGAGCCCAGGAGCCAGAAATACTAATTCTCGCATACTGCTGCTTTAATACTGTGTTTTGTACTTCAGTTATGCAGTTTATCCTGTCTCAAAAAAAGAAACAGACTCTGTTCTGCAGTCGACTTGTTTACAGTGTGCTAAAGTACAGTCTTAAACCATTTCCATGTTTGCTTAGAGGTGCTTTAGAGTAATTACTGAGATCTGAACATTCCTCATACTTAATGAGCAGGCATTCGACTTTTGTGCCAGTCCTGAGCTGTGAAGTTCATAAAAACACAGTTCTGAGTAAATTTCCCTTTCTGTTCTTTCTTAGACACAGATGTGTACATGGCTCCACAGCTCAAGAGTGGTGTATCTGTCTAACTGCCTGCGTGTCAAGAGACAGGAGATCAGACGTTATAGGAAAGCCTCCCCCCCATGTGATAGAGAGTTCTTAACCTGCCGATGGGAGTAAACAATTTGAGGTGGAGAAACACACACTACAAAACTTAATTTTTTTTTAATCAATTTCAGCTGCAGCTCATTTACTAATGTTCTTGATTTGCCTCAACTTGTGGGAATTATTGATCTAACTGAGATGCGGAACTAAAAAATGCAAATTAGGAAAATGTTTGACTAAGTTGAGTTAACTCAAAAAAGCGGTCTGTGACTCTGTAGCTACTTCATCATCATTTCATCTACATTTTTACAGTTCATATAGAGCTGTATGAAAACTTTCCATTTAGAAATACTGCAGCCTTTTCTTGCCCTCTCTCTCCCTCTGTGAGAGCTCTTGTCTTCTCCACAGGTCAGCTTTACATCTCCGCCATGCTGGCTGTGTTTGCTTTCCAAACCACACACTAACGAATGCACTTCCAGTGGAGCATGTGCGGTAGCAGTATGTGTGTAGCATGATTAGGATGTAATGGCTGTCAGACAGCTTTAATGAGGTGGATTCTGAAAAATGATAGCAATCTTTGATGCAAACTACACTGTAAGGATTTCATAGTAAAAAACAGTAAAGAACTGCCAGAAAATAACCGTTAAATTAACAGTATCCTACTGTTGTACACATATATGGTTAAATGCTGTTCATTTAACGTTTAAGTTAAATTGAACACTGAGAATTTACATATCTCTTTTTATCACCATGATGGTGTTTTAAGTCCATCTCTTTACTGACCAAAACAGAGAGAACTCTTGACTAGTGTTAAATTAACCACAAAATGATGATGATGAATCTTGAACAAAAGGAATTGCCACCAGCTACAGTCACACCACCTCCATACCACACTGCTCCTGCATCACATTGCATCCATTTCACAGTAAAGAGCTATTCTTCAGAATAACTACTGTCAATTTACATCCAAAAGTTTACTGTAGAGAGCCATTTTTTAAGCTTGACAGGATAATAGTGTTGAAAAATGT
The DNA here is from genome assembly GCF_030463535.1 of Salminus brasiliensis. NCBI lineage: Eukaryota > Metazoa > Chordata > Actinopteri > Characiformes > Bryconidae > Salminus > Salminus brasiliensis. The sequence continues at coordinate 12,154,034 of NC_132883.1, forward strand.
CTGTTATTTTACAGTCGTCTTTTACAGTAACCTACTTTAAGTGGTACTATTGCGACTGCTGCTACTGTCTGTTCAAAATAAACGAAAGTCGCCTAGCCATTGTACCAAACCATGATGTCCAAACTGTGGCATGAACCAAACCATGACCCAACAGCCCTATTTCTCATAGAACACTCACAGCACACTGAGCTATTTTCACTTTTTATTTAAAACAGTATGAACATCCAAAAAGGAAAAAAGAACACTGCAATTAAATAAAATTAATTAGACAGCAGACAGTAAAAGGAGGACCTGGCATGTGGACTATGAAGCATCAAAAATGAACAAAAAAAAGAGGCAAAACAAGAATCGTTGCAAACAGTTGCAGTGTCTAAAGCTCTTTCTTTTTAACATTGCTAATCAGTCAGTGCATGTATTAATGTTCTCTTAAAGAAGCAAGCACAGCATAACTCACACACTCCTTTAAAACTGCAGCAAAAAGAACCACGTCTAGTCCAGTGAACCTGAGGTTAATGCACAGGTCTGATGGACAGACCACATATTGTAGGAAGCAGATGAGAGAGAGAGAGAGTGTGTGTGTGTGTGTGTGTGTGTGTGTGTGTGTGTGTGTGTCTGTTAGCTGTAAAGGTCCTTAAATCTAATCTAACATTTGAAGAATGTGAGATGAGATGTGGTTTACTTTGGGCAGGGGAGGCTGTGAACAACACAGTCAATTTCAATTCACATTAACAAAGTCATTTGTTGGAAGTATCCGGGCCGCCCCGAGTCAGTGGTACTAGCCCCTCTGCTAAGGTTCACAGATCCGGATTAAGGCTTTAAATGCCACGGTTTAAGCTACTAGAATGTCAAGTTACGCTTGCATACGCTTACATACAGAACAGAACTTTATTCAACAGTTAAAGCCACCCTAAGACCAGGTTCAAGATGTCCCTGCTTGAGTCTGCTTGTGACAGCTTATAGCAGTTTATGGTCTTAGAATCTGGTTATAAGCTGTCTTTAATGCATCATTCTGTCACAGGACATTACTGTTGCGCTGTCTTGGTAAGGGGAAGTGAATATGCATAGAGCGACTAGGACTGCTAGTGTGCGTGCATGCATGCTAATGATACGCAGAATGCTAGGATGACTAAGGCAAATGATGAAAGCAGTGTTTCGTGGCTATCGTAACAAAACCTTTCGTCTCCAAAATGGTTACGTTACAGAAGAATTGGCCCATTCATCAAGGTAAAGGGCTGCTGGTGTTTTCCAATGGTCTCAAAAGGAAATTTTTAAATAACAGTGACAATGTGAGTTTTGTTTTGACGATACAACAGAAATGCCTGGGTTTCTGTAATTTACAGTAATTTCTGTCTTCAGATCTTTTAAGAAAATCTTAAATGTTTGATGTTTGCTAATGTGGTTGATTAGGTACTCTTCTCAGACCCAGACTTTGTGAGCTGTGTCTGCACATTCATATTCCGCATTTCCTTCCCTTTACAGTACTGTGCTTTAAAGCACAGAGTCACTTTAACTTCCTCAATCTTTGGCAGTAGGGTTTTTTTTTTTTTTTGGGGGGGGGGGGGCATGGGATGGGTGATTAGATTTGGGCAGAATCATCCATATCAATGGCTTTAGGGTGGGGGGTGGGAGGAGCATGAGTACACCGTCCTCATAGTCCTGGATGGTTAAGAGTGCTCCTAGCTTGCTTTTGTTTAATGACAGGAAATGACATCAGTTCAGTAGTTCAGAATTTCCAGAACTTTTTCTTCTTCTCTTCCTGTCGCGCCGCCTTCCTTTTCAGGGGCTAAAACAAGAGGGAAAATGAGGAGGACTTTAGTTCAAGCACAAAGCACACCATAAATAGCTTGTCCACCACCCACCAATGCACACTCACTATGTAGTCCCACGTATACTGATCAATTTAAATTTAAATTAAAAAGTAAAGTTGCTACTAGGATTGAGGGTGATCGAGATGAACCTTTAAATTGGTAAAGAATATTTAGATTCCTTTAAAATGTTCTTTACACTTATTCATCTTTATTATGGACATGGCTCTTCATGGAACCAAAAGTGGTTCTTCATTGTTTAAAATAAAACACTCTCATTTTTGAGAGCATAGAAACAGAATACGTGGGTGCCGCACATCAAGGATTATGGTTGTAAGAATAGTTTCAAGCAAGTAGTGTTGTTTAGATAGCTGCACATTTATTACATTGTTATCAGTATTACTTCAAAGTTATTGGCACTGAATATAACCAAAACATCCTTCTAAGGATGATCACTTCACATTGCATCTTTAAATGGTTTTAAATTGCTGTTAGTAACACAGATTCATTTTGTTTAGGATAATGACGCATAATGAATTGCTACTCCAGCAAAATCCCAAAGTTCCAAAACAGACTAATTACTTTAGTTTGGCCCATAATGATGTTCCAATCATTGAACGTTCTATTTGATGTTTTCAAATGTTTAAACTGAACATTCTAACAGACTGAACATTATAATAGACTGAACATTCTATTAGACTGTTTTAACCATTTAACTACCTGAGCATTCTAATAGACTGAACATTCTATTAGACTGTTTTAACCATTTAACTACCTGAGCATTCTAATAGACTGAACATTCTAATAGACTGAACATTCTATTAGACTGAACATTCTATTAGACTGTTTTAACCATTTAACTACCTGAACATTCTAATAGACTGAACATTATAATAGACTGAACATTCTATTAGACTGTTTTAACCATTTAACTACCTGAGCATTCTAATAGACTGAACATTCTATTAGACTGTTTTAACCATTTAACTACCTGAGCATTCTAATAGACTGAACATTCTAATAGACTGAACATTCTATTAGACTGAACATTCTATTAGACTGTTTTAACCATTTAACTACCTGAACATTCTAATAGACTGAACATTATAATAGACTGAACATTCTATTAGACTGTTTTAACCATTTAACTACCTGAGCATTCTAATAGACTGAACATTCTATTAGACTGTTTTAACCATTTAACTACCTGAGCATTCTAATAGACTGAACATTCTAATAGACTGAACATTCTATTAGACTGAACATTCTATTAGACTGTTTTAACCAATTAACTACCTGAGCATTCTAATAGACTGAACATTCTATTAGACTGTTTTAACCATTTAACTACCTGAGCATTCTAATAGACTGAACATTCTAATAGACTGAACATTCTATTAGACTGAACATTCTATTAGACTGTTTTAACCAATTAACTACCTGAACATTCTAATAGACTGAACATTCTAATAGACTGAACATTCTATTAGACTGAACATTCTATTAAACTGTTTTAACCAATTAACTACCTGAACATTCTAATAGACTGAACATTCTATTAGACTGTTTTAGCCAATTAACTACCTGAACATTCTAATAGACTGAACATTCTATTAGACTGTTTTAACCAATTAACTACCTGAACATTCTAATAGACTGAACATTCTATTAGACTGAACATTCTATTAGACTGTTTTAACCAATTAACTACCTGAGCATTCTAATAGACTGAACATTCTATTAGACTGTTTTAACCATTTAACTACCTGAGCATTCTAACTGATTGTTTGGACGATTTAAACCAAACATTCCATTTGGCTGTTTGAACTATTACATAAACATTCTATTTTTTTTGTTCTGGCATCCATTATGACATCAGTGGTTGTGATCCATGTACAATAGTTAATTGGCTAGTAAATACTAGTAAGAGCAGCACTGGTGTACAACAAGAAGCTCCAAACAATTTCACTGCAAGAGTATTTTTCGAACAACACTGCAATAAAATAAGGATGTCTGAAGTTCACATACAAAAATTCATATATCACTGCTGTCCATATATGTTTTTCATTGGACAGCCACAATATTAACATTTGTATTATTTATATAAATGTAATAAAAATTTTAATAATACTTTAATAATACTAATTTAATAATTTAGTTTGGAATTGTTTAAAAACGTCAAAATAGCGACAAAGCAATTAGAATCACATCCGGTTTGCCTGCTGGCCATTTTGAAACACAGCACTTTTTATGTTGTCAGAAGGACCTTTCTCATATCTCAAGCAGTGTGCATTCACTTACTGAGTATTATATGACCATAAACCATTTGATACTAAAGATGGCGGGATAAGCTAAATAGTTTACCTTATTCTAGTTAAAACACAAATACTGTAAGCATAATGGATCGCCACCACTGTTTCAATCTAAATGCTGTACCTGTGCACATGTGTTACATGTGTATAGTGTACTGGAGTAGCTGCAACAACAAGAATTATTTTGTTGGTGTTAGAGTCATCAGTGGATTGTACTAATTAACAGGGATTAGCAATCAATCAACGAATAGTGTCTTTACAGAGATCACGAAGCTGTCTTGTTTTTGAGGCTTTCGTTTCTTTGCAGGCCTAAAACATAGAAGATCATTCGCTGTTAGCATGCAAGTTTCACAAGCATTTTGAATGACCAGTATTTCCGGTGCACTTACGAGTATTGGCCCATCCTCCTGACCACCACAACTATCACTGCAATGATGATGACCACAGTGACCAGAGCACCAATCACAATGCCCACCACATGGCCTGTGGACAAGCCTGAAGAGAAGGGGAGAGAAATTGGAATTTAGCAAAACGTGTGTGTTTGACTTTTCTAATTCTATAGAACCTCATATTGTAAAGGCTCTACAAAGAACCTTAACTGGGAATAGAACCTTTAGATAATGTGAAGGTTCTTTAAGCCTTCAAAAACGGTTCTTTAGGACATCAAAGGTGCTTCTTCTATGGCACCTTCTATGCCTAATATTGTGTAGGTGCCCCTTGCGCTGCTCTGAACCATTAAGGCACATACTCCACAGGACCTCTGAAGGCAACAAGACTTTAGCAGCAGATCCTTTAAGTCCTGTAAGTTGTGAAGTGGGGCGTCTATGGATCACATTAAAGAGGTTTGGGTGCTCATGAGTCTGTCACCAGTTTACTGCTTGTCCTTGTTGGAGCACTTTTGGTAGGTCCCGACCCCTACATACCAGGAACACCCCACAAGACCTGCAGTTTTGGAGATGTTCTGACCCAGTTGACTAGCAATCACAATTTGGCACTTGTCAAAGTCCCTCAGATCCTTATGTTTGCCTGTTTCTCCTGCTTTTAACACGCATCACCTTCAAGAACTGACTGTTCACTTGCGTCCTAATATGTATATCATTTTACCTGTCAGTGGTTTTTATGTTATGACTGATTGGTGTATATAATACAAATGAGACAAATGTATAACCCACACCTTGACATTGTATAAAAACAAGTGTATGTGTCTCACCTGATTCCTCCACTTCCACCTCTGCTCCTGTCTCTTGCTCAGCCTCTGATTGTGCCTCTGTTCCGTGAGTAAGATTTTCTTCTATGTCTGTATCTGGAGATGTATTTGTTGCTTCATCTACAGCTGGCGCCTTAGTAGCTTCTGGTTCAGCTACTGTAGCAGCAGGCTCCACCTGCTCTGCAGTTGTGGGTAGCACTGGAGTTTGTGTCTCAGCAGCAGGTTCTTCTGTTACTTCTAAAGTGAATTCAGGAGCTGGTGTTGCAGGTGCTTCTGTCATAGTGTTCTCTGGTGCTGCTGTTACTATATCCAATTTTCCTTGCACAGTAGCATCGGTAGGTTCTGCAGCAGCATCCGTCACTGCTGTCAGATCTGCTTTGGTGGGCACCACCAGAGTACCTGAAAGAAATACACAGTGTAAACAATTTCAATTCAGTTTAAATTCAGTTTCTTTGTGATAAAATGTTACAGTAATGGGCCTAATTGAGCTTTCTATGCCCCGCCCACAAATACATATTGTTTATAGAAGCTGTTGTGAGGTTGAGCAACCTTTACAGGACAAAATCCCTCCAGCTTAAAGAGAAACAGTACAGTTTGAGTCTGTACAGTTTGAGTCTTTAGATAGTGTTGAGTTCCCAGTCAATATATATTATACTACGCTATTAAGTTGGACTATGTTGTTTAGCTAATCAAAACAGGTCATATCACACTAATTAATTCATTAACATTAATTTAAAACACTGTGGGGTAATAACTCTTTATGAATAATAATTCACTTAGTTTTACATAATTCTTAACTAAATATTGATAAAAAGTCACTACACCAGTTAGGTGTACTTATCTAATCATAGTTGTGATGGTAAGAATAATGAAAGTAATGATGATTATGACTATTAATATTCATTTATTGTTGTTATTATTATTATTATGTTAGCCAGATAGATGTACAAGAAAATGAAATTACACCAGGTATATGCCAACAATGTGATTGCAAAACAAAGATCATTTGACATTTATAATACACTCCTGAAGAGAAGTACTGCAAATAGACCCTTGATTTTGGAAGAAATAACAAATATGCAGGTGTCCCAATACTTTTGTCCATATAGAGTATGTAGTTATGAGAGAGAGGAATTGAACTGTGACTCCAGGCCTGCAGAGTTTAAGGGGTTAAAAAGATAAACACCCACTCTTTCTGACTTGATTGGGTAGTTTGAGTAGTAGACTGTTAAGTCAATATTTTCGTACGTGGCTTGAGTGCTCTAGTGCCGCCCTCCACATGCACATACACACATGTACACATATACACAACATCCTATCCACACCTACAAGAAAAGCCCCCATCTAAATCCCACCCTGACGAGCTCTCATCCTGTCTGCGTCATTTCTCATTCCAAACGCACCACCTCACTTCCTGTGGGTGGAGCCGATTTGAATTTGAGTTTGTTGGAAGGAAATGACATGTCTGTCTCATCTGGGAAAACTCTCCCTCCTAAAACCAAAGACGTCTGAAAGTGTTCCTCTCATCAGCATCCTCCAGCATGACTGTTCTCAGAGCAGCTCTGAGGATCAGCGAAAGAAAGCCAGCTGGAGTCCATATGAGTGTCTGCGTGTGTGTGTGAGTGAGTGTGTGTGTATGTGTGTGTGTGAGGGATCCACCCTTTACAACAACATCCCTGACTACTGGTCACTACAGCCAAATAGGCCAAGTTAGCATTTGGAATCTGCTCTAATGTGTTGGATATTTAATACTCTAAACTGTTTATGGTCTCCTCTTCTGCACCAACTTAACAACTAGTGTCCATTCTATTAGACCAAGCTAATGTTTAGGACTGGTAGCCCTAATCCAGCCAGTGAGCTTCTCAGTTGGGTTATTACACTCTTAAAAATCTCCAAAAAGGGTTCTTTCAGTAATGCTCAAATGTTCTGGTCCCATGTTTATAAGAAATGTGTTGTTGCTGTGTTATTAGAAACTGCTAAAACCAAAGAATAGCCCCACAAGTTTATTTCGGACATCCCTGTAGTTATTGAATAATACACCTCAGTGTGTAATAAGCCTCCCTATGTTCAGGGGTTAATGTGAGGAACGTTTGAATTGAAAACAAACCTGCACATCAGCCTTTAGAAGGTTAAATAGATTCCCAAGAACATCTGCTATTCAACACACTGTATTTCCATACAACATAATGTTTAATTTGAATGAACGTTTTTACAGTTTCCTTGACTTTCTGGGTGTGTAGTTGGGTCAGTCTCTATATGGTGGGACCACTAAAGATTCTAGGGGCCACTGTTGCCCACCTGTAGAGAGCATGGCAAATTGCGCTCTCTCTTGGACATCGCCAGCTGATGGCAAAGCAGTATGCCCCCCCCCCGGGGCATAGAGGACATTAGCTGAACATACAGCTTCTTTAAGCAAATTTATCTGCCAATAAAATACAACACTTTTAGTAGATAAAAACACATGAAACAAATAAATACAAGTTGAAAACATTATTATCTTATTATATTACTACAGTAATCATAAAGTGAGAAGTATTACATATTTAAACTACATTTAAAAGGATTTTACTTGCTAAGATATCATTTTTTGCAGTGCAGATGAAATATAAGCTCTAATTTTTGCAGTATTATCTGCTATGGGCCTGAACCGCTTGTAAAATCAGCATTGCGTGTTTAAGACAGAATCAGGTGAGTGTTGATGAGTGTGACAGTGGGCTGTAATTGCAGATCATTTACAGCTAAAGAGGCTTTTTTTTAGCTTCAGATAACAGGGCGTGGGCAAATGGATGCAAAAGACCAACGTTAGGCTGAAACTACTGCAGAACATGATGTCATTTCTTTCTCTTTTTTTCCTGTTATTCAAGAGGCCCTCATTCTGTTGGACCACTGGAACAGAGAGGGCATACGTGCTATATTTATCCTTGCTGGGCCGTGCAGGCTGCGCAGCACTCTCTGATTATCCTATGCTGCTAGATTTGGTCAAAACCACCATTAGCAATAGACTGGTACAAAAAACACACAGACGTACATGGGAGGGGTGGACCTGGAGCAAAAGAACTGTGTGTCCTGTTTGTTTTTGCAGAGTGAGTATGTGTGTGTGAGTGGCAGTGAAAATAATGATTTGTGTGTGTGTGTGTGTGTGTGTGTGTGTGTGTGTATTTGTGTGTAGTAAGTGCTTACTGCCTATCAGGCTCTGTTAACAATTGTCTCATTATGTCATGGACCCCAACAATTAGGCCTAAGTATGGTTTCCTTCCCCTGAAACAACTACACACACACACACAGGCATGCACACACTCACACGCATACATACAGAGCAGTGGCGAGGGGAAAATGGAAAAAGAGCAATCTGTTCTCTTGATACACACACACACACACACACTGTCTGGGTGGGTGAGTGTTGTAGGGACTGTATGGAGGATGCAGCTGCAGCAGTGGTGAGGGGCTTCAGCAGGCCGGCTGTGGGAATCGCAGGGCTGCCCTGCTAACAGAGCCGAACGCCCCAAGCCACAGGATATCATCTACCCACCAATATATGTGATGGCAAGTGGGTGTGTGTGTGAGTGCGTTTGTGTGGGTGTGTGAGTGTATGTGTCACTGAAAATCGATGCACCCGCTGTACAAATGAGTAACTCTGACCAAGCCTGCAAATTTCCCTAAAAGATACCATAAAAGGGAAAAGAAATACAGGAGAGAGAGAGAGAGAGAGAGAGAGAGAGAGAGATGGAGAAAGAAGGAGCAAAAAACCACAGGACAGAGAGAGAAACAGAATTTGAGAGAAACTAACATGAAGGAGAGAGAGAAAAATATGGAACGAGACAGAGAAGAAGGAGGGAAAATGGTGAGAGAGAGAGAGAAACATAAAGGTAGAAAGAAAAAAAGAGAGAATGAAGAGATATTGGGCGGGGGAGAGAAAGAGAGAGAGAGAGAAGGAGAGAAATAAAGCATGAGAGAGAGTAAGAGAGAGAGAGAGAGAGAGAAAGAGAGAGAGGAAGGAGGGAGATTAATTGGGCAGGGAGGAGAAAGAGAGAGAGAAAAAGGTGATAAACAGTGGGAGAGAGAGAGAGAGAGAGAGAGAGAGAGAGAGAGAGAGAAGGCGAGAAATAGAGCGGAAGAGAAAGGGTCCCTCTTACATCCATCACCATCACAATCAGCTGCCACTGCAAATTGTGTGTGTGTGTGTGTGTGTGTGTGTGTTGGGGGTGGCACTTTAGAATTTTGTCTTTTCAATCAGAGTGTGTGTCTGTGCATGTTTTGTGACAGGAAGAGAGAGAGACACAGAGACACAGAGAGAGGAGAGAGGGAGAGAGAGAGAGGGAGTGTGAAGCTGGAATGTTTTTGTGCTGGCTGTGCTGGGGAGGGACACAGACTCATAAAACCTTACTTACTCCCCACTTCTCACACACTCACACACACGCACACACACATAGCACGTCATGGAGCATACAGTGAAAGGATGATAAAATGCTTGGAAAATCCTTCTTATCTCGGTGTACTGCTCAGACAGAGAACAGCCCACAGCTGCAGCCTATACATCACCTGCAGTGGATACACAGCTCATCTGCATACATATATGTGTGTATGTATGTGTCCGTGTGTGTGTGTGTGTGTGTGTGTGTGTGTGTGTGTGTGTGTGTGTGTGTGGATACAGCCTGGTTCATTACATACATAACTGCAACCTGTGAGAATCACAGAGACATACGAGGGAAGAAAGGAATGGAATAGTAGATGCCAACTTTAAATACTTGGCAAGAGAGAGAGAGAGGGGAAGAGAGAGAGAGAGAGGGGAAGAGAGAGAGGGGAAGAGAGAGAGAGAGAGAGAGAGAGAGAGAGAGAGTAGGGAAGTTCTCCCATGTCTAGACGGTACAGATCAACATCACTGCTGCTTTTTGAAAGTATAAAGCACAGACACAGTTACGGGACTGAACAAGCTGAACCCTATTACCTTCAGCGTGGCTAACAGCTCTTGGCAGCTAGCAAACTACACACACACACACACACACACACTCACACACACACACACTAATGGCCTAAAGTACCCTAAAAATGGGTTTGGGCTTTGAAAGCTATATGCTTTCACTGTCGTAACAAAGCCTCATATCTTTAACATGTTAATAGTATATTACATGTCTATATAGTACAGAAAAGTGATGTAATAACAATGTAACTACTGTAATTAATGTGTTTATTACATAAACACTACAGTAGTACAGCTTGTGTAATTACAATAATTACATATTTTGTAATTACATAAGTGTATCTATAGCTGTAAAAATAAAAGCAGCTGTATATATAAACACAATAAGCCTCAACTTATGACACATGTATTATCACATATGAGAGAATATGCTGTTAGAGTTAGTGCAATACACTTGAGTAATTACAGGAGTGAAAATGAAGGTAATGCAAATGTGTAATTACATACGCTGTACTACTGTAATCCATCTGTAACAGGGGATACATCACCAGTAGTTACATTGTTATTAAATACACTGTTAAGTCCATGTCTAACTATACAGTTATAGACAATTCATATGAAGTGGGACCCTGATTTGTAAAACAGGTTATTGAAAATTGAATCCAGGCAGTTAAAATACCATTTTTTACATGAACATATTAGTCTGCATGGTTGATAGGAATATTTGTAAACCCTTTCCTGATAAAAAGATTTAGCTTCATGCTCAGTACTAACGTACTGGCACACGCAGTCATTCCTGCTCTATGACCCGTTTCTTTATCATTAAGAAAGCTCCCAACTCACTTCAATATCCCCCTCTAAACACACTATAAACTACATATCCACTATCAACCGAATCAGCACTCACAGTAAACCATTTGCTGTGGGTTTGGGTTTGTGGGCACTGAAGGCTTGTAAGACGTGATGTCGTGCTTGATGTTGTGTCATTAAAAGTTGCAATTTAAAAATAACGCCCTCCCCCAACAGACAGGCCCTACACACAAACCCCCACGGTGGTGAAAGCTTGATACCCTGCCAAAGATGGCTACATGTAAGAGTGTGCCTAGCAAAGAGAGAGATAGAGAGAGAGAGAGGTGGAGAGGGAGGGAGGGAGGTACACGCCCTGCATGGGCATAACTTGAGTCTCTCCCTCTCTCTCTCTCTCTTCCGTTGCTCCACCAGACGAAAAGTCTGACCAGCCTGTTCCCTAAGCACTGAATGCTATTCTTAAATATAGGACCAGCTCTATTAATATGCACACACAACCCTGCCCAGTGAGAGAGAGACACACACAGAGAGTGAGAGAAATAGAGAAAGAGAAAGAGAGAGAGATCTATCTTCCTATAAAAACGTATGCCAGAACACATAACGCCATTACATCATATGCTTCAAAGTGGGCCCAAATGAGAGAGCAAGAGAGAGCGAGAGAGAGAGAGGTGAACGCTGGGATGCCAGTAACTGCCAGTAAGAGATAATAACACAGTCTGCAGCTTTATCAGCTCAGCTAAGTTATATTAAAGTCATAACCACAGACTCTGTCATAGAGTTATGAATCACAGAATAATTAAGAAATAATGCAATTACTGAATTTAATTATTTAAAAAAGTTTATACATTTAAAAAACTGAAAATTTATTTCATAGTTGTTAAAACATGTCCAAAGTTGAACAGTTTAATAGTTTAAATAGTTTCCTCATGAGCAAACTGCCTTTCTAAGCCTGTGAACATGCCATCATCCTCATCATCAAGTCATTCAGGAAAGGGAGGGGAGTAGGCCAATAGACGAGACAGAAAAAAAGAAAGAAAGGAAGGAAGGATGAAAGAATGGACAAAGAATACAGGACAAAAGAATGGAGGAAAGAAAGAAAGGAAGGAAGAAAGAATGAAAAAAGAAAAAAGACAAAAATAAAGAACTGAAGACTGAAATAAATAAATAAATAAATAAATAAATAAATAAATAAATAAAGACTATAAAGAAAGGGTCTGAGAGGGTGACAGAAAGGAATGTGGAGTAGTTAGGTCAAGTTTTCAGTGGAGTGCAAGTAGAGAAACAGTCTGAGAAGCAAGTGTGTGTGTGTGTGTCTATTGAAAACAGAGTGAATGAGGGGCAGGAAAGTGTATAAAACAAATTCAAAACTCAAGAGAACTGTAGTGTATATTGTGAGTGTGTATGTGTGTGTGTGTGTGAGAGAGAGAGAGATAGAGAGAGGGAGAAAGAAAGCGTGTGTAGAGACTTACTTGCGTGTGTGATGGTACAGAAAGGCCCGACCAGGGCAAAGAGCAGCAGCAGTTCAAACTTCATGATGTCTTCAGTTCTTTTGAATGAAACTCGGGCAAAAAAGCAGGGAGCTCCTCCAAACAGCTGGGGTTGGTCTAATAGGTTCAGTCTGCCTCAGACACACAGACTCACACACGCTACTAACTGCTTGCACCCAGGCCGAATAGAGAGAGAAGCTTCAGATCTGCAGCAGCACTCACACAAACTCGGCGAGACGCTCTAAAGAAAGCCAAAGAGAGGGAGAGAGTGTGTGTAAAAGCGACTGTGTGTGTGTGAGTGTGTGTGTAGAGGAGGGAAAGGGGGGTTGGGCACACGTGTTAGGTGGTCCTGCCCCTTGTGCCTTCTTTAACTCTCAGTAAGTAAGTTAGTGAGGGAGTCAATATCTCTCTCTCTCTCTCTCTCTCTCTCTCTCTCTCTCTTTCTCTCCCTCTCGCTCTGTATTAGCCCAGAATAGACTGAATAAATCAACAAATACATACATAAACAAAATGAGAGTATACAATGATTTAGGCTATTTTATGAAATGATGTTATCTGCCGGTGGCACAAACAAACAAGTAAAAATCTCTGGAAACTTTAGAAAGTATTAATTTTTAAATAGTATTAGAAATACCGACTACATCCACTCTCTGGGGAGTTTGTGCTTTGTGTATTTCACTTCAAGATACTAAGTCCTAACACAAATCACAAAATGACACCTTACAGCACTAATCATAGAGAGCTGTGCCTGTGTGTGTGTAGTTCTTTGAGCTGGTGTAAGTGATGTGCAATATAGCAGCATGAGCAGAACGACAGTGCCATCTACAGATCACCCACTGTGAAGTGTGTTGAGTTTGCTTTCCAAAACAATCAAGCAGATCACACATAAGTAAATATATACATAAAATATACAGATATGCTTTCATGTGAAACAGGATGTAATACAGGTCCATCTGAATCTCAATGGTTTAGGAATAGTAACCAAAGGCTGTAGAGTTGTAACTAAACAATGTAGAGTTGTAACTTATGCTTCTAAAGTTGTAGCTAAAGACTGTAGAGTTGTAACTAAAGCTTCTAAAGTTGTAACTACAGGCTGTAGAGTTGTAACTAAAGCTTCTAAAGTTGTAACTAAAGGCTGTAGAGTTGTAACTAAAGCTTCTAAAGTTGTAACTAAAGAGTGTAGAGTTGTAACTAAAGCTTCTAAAGTTGTAACTAAAGGTTGTAGAGTTGTAACTAAAGGTTGTAGAGTTGTAACTAAAGCTTCTAAAGTTGTAACTAAAGGTTGTAGAGTTGTAACTAAAGGTTGTAGAGTTGTAATTAAAGCTTCTAAAGTTGTAACTACAGGCTGTAGAGTTGTAACTAAAGGTTGTAGAGTTGTAACTAAAGGTTGTAGAGTTGTAACTAAAGCTTCTAAAGTTGTAAACACAGGCTCTAGAGTTGTAACTAAAGGTTGTAGAGTTGTAATTAAAGCTTCTAAAGTTGTAATTAAAGCTTCTAAAGTTGTAACTAAAGGGTGTAGAGTTGTAACTAAAGCTTCTAAAGTTGTAACTAAAGGCTGTAGAGTTGAAACTAAAGCTTCTAAAGTTGTAACTAAAGGCTGTAGAGTTGTAACTAAAGCTTCTAAAGTTGTAACTACAGACTGTAGAGTTGTAACTAAAGGTTTTAGAGATGTAATTAAAGCTTCTAAAGTTGTAACTACAGGCTGTAGAGTTGTAACTAAAGGGTGTAGAGTTGTAACTAAAGCTTCTAAAGTTGTAACTAAAGGGTGTAGAGTTGAAACTAAAGCTTCTAAAGTTGTAACTAAAGGCAGTAGAGTGGTGAATAAAGGTTGTAGAGTTGTAATTAAAGCTTCTAAAGTTGTAACTAAAGCTTCTAAAGTTGTAACTAAAGGCTGTAGAGTTGTAACTAAAGCTTCTAAAGTTGTAACTAAAGGCTGTAGAGTTGTAACTAAAGGGTATAAGGTTGTAACTAAAGGGTGTAGAGTTAAAACTAAAAGGTGTAAGGTTGTATCTAAAGGCTGTAGAGTTGTAACTAAAGGCTGTAGAGTTGTAACTAAAGCTTCTAAAGTTGTAACTAAAGGGTGTAGAGTTGTAACTAAAGCTTCTAAAGTTGTAACTAAAGGGTGTAGAGTTGTAACTAAAGCTTCTAAAGTTGTAACTAAAGGGTGTAGAGTTGTAACTAAAGCTTCTAAAGTTGTAACTAAAGGGTGTAAGGTTGTAATTAAAGCTTCTAAAGTTGTAACTAAAGCTTCTAAAGTTGTAACTACAGGCTGTAGAGTTGTAACTAAAGGCTGTAGAGTTGTAACTAAAGCTTCTAAAGTTGTAACTAAAGGGTGTAAGGTTGTAATTAAAGCTTCTAAAGTTGTAACTAAAGAGTGTAGAGTTGAAACTAAAGATTGTAGCAATATAAAGCTAAATCACTAACACATATAAAATAGCTTTTGTCTGACAACAGATCATGATTCTGACTGTTAGAAGCTCACGCTTCAATGCTGTAGTTTGGTAGAACATCAATGCTGTTGCCTCCACTTGGACAAATACAGTAAGTGTCAGTGTCTATGCATGTGTATTAGAATGTGTCTATATCTTTGTAGGCTCCTACAAGGGTTTTCTGTTTGCAAATGACCATTGTGTCTTCTAGAGTGCACACACACACACACACACACACACACACACACACACACAAAAGCCCATTAGTCACAGCATGACACCACAGCTCAGTTCTAGTGTTATTCAGATGAAGTGTTCATGGGCCATCACCTCATTTCCTCATTCATCCCGAACCATTTAAATCCATCAGACAGACAGATAGAGAGGGGTGGAGGGGTAGAGCAGAGAATGCTTTGTGACCAGTTCCTTTCTTTGATCTATCTATCTATCTATCTATCTATCTATCTATCTATCAAGCAGTATCTTTTAGCTCCTCACATCTCCCATTTGACACTAATTACAAATCAGCCTTACTAAATCCCAGTCTTTTACGTGCTTTCTTTGTTCACTGGAACACACTTGAGAATAGCACTAATGAAGAACACAAAAGCCTAATTATTATGACACTTGAAAGTCACCTTGTATTAAAGTGTCTACTAATTGACCCTGACTGCAAAAGCAGATGTGTTCCTTACTCAAGCAGACCATTCAGATGATTTATCTCTGTCTGTTACTGGGATTTAGTAGTGGTAATTAATTAGTTGTCACTGTATACAATTAAATACAATAGGACACATAAGCAACACACTTAGCAATCACAACACACACAGTCATGACTTACTGCCTGACTAAATTCATATACCCAAGATGTCTTTACACAAAGTGCTGAAGAGATTCTTCTGTTGGTCATTGGGTGTAGTCGGTGCAAATCAGTGTGCATTTTAGTTGTTTTTGTTAGTTGTTAATGTTTTGTTTGTTAGTTAATGATTTTTTTTAGACAAATAAAGCTAGAATTGTGGTAAAATACAACAGCCATTTTTGCAGTTTTCTGAGATTTTCTGAGATTTCATTCATATCAATAAATGAGTCTCTATGCTAACAAAATAACTCATGTGTTACGAAACATCAATTTAGCCAATCCAACTCAAAGTAGTAATGTTTGCCTAAACCAATTTAGATAAAGTATGCTCTCTGAACATATATCTATATATAATCTTGCTGAACTAGTTTTACTGCCAATTATCCAACTAAACTTATCTGGTTATTAACATACATTGTACCCTCTTCACAAATGCTGATGGCATAATTCTGCATTATTGCTTTTTTGGTCACTGCAGCATTCAGCCAACATAAAGTCACACTTAGCAGCAGAGAAAGTGGTAACATGCTCTTACAGTCTTCAACACTGAGGCCAGGCAGCCTACAATCATATAAAACATTGCTGCATATCTAAAAGATGGTAGCTGCAGGGGAATGACTACATACGAATAATGAGTAAAGATGGGGCAAAGATGGCAGTATGGAAATAGACGATGCCAGGAGCCAATGGGAAAGGAGTTTTACTAATCAAGGTTTCACTGCCCAAACACAAGGCACGTAAATTCATCACCAAGCCCTAGAAATGTACAGAGAAGCCCCAAACTGTCAGTGGCCAATGAAATTAGTTGCATAGTGCCTTGTGTCCCGTCATTTTCCCATCAGTGTTTTGTTATAGTGCTAAAAACAGAGCTACGCTATTCTACACTGTATGGTTTCTGTTTGAGCCACTGCCATGATGCAATCAGAGCTCATCAAATTATTTTTAAAAGACCACTATAAAAGGAAAATCAGCTTGTTTCATACATGGTCATGTAAAACTACAGCTGGCCATTTACATCTACACAGCAAACATCCCACCTCTATACATCAAAGAATAATTTAGAATTGTGAATAAATGCATCCTACAGCACTTTTAAGTGCTATATCATATCCTGTAGTGCAGATGCATCCCCCAGCCTCATTAGTTTGACAGAATTAATTAATTTCTATATAGCGTTTCCATGCATTCGTGTTCGTGATGTTGCATGCTGGCCTGACCATTTACCAAATAGAATGGAGCTCCAATTCCATTATATCTATCTTATCACAACATTGTCAGCTTCACTCTGTTATCAGTTCACAGTATAGGACGTCGCTTGGCTCAGTCTGAATGTGCTGACACTTGGTATATTATTATTGTATTTAATAAAAAGGCGTGATTTGTACAACTGCCTTATTTTATCAGCCTTGCTCTGAGGCTTTCACTCAAATTCTATCAGCAAAGCCTGTCCTGGCTGATAAGGTGCGCAACACACAGAGCATTTGTTTGCATTTATACTTCAGGACAATGTGCTCCTACAGTAGCATACCTACAGTTTCTGATACAGTGGATCATTGTTTGCTTCTGACACCCATTGGGTTTGATCACCAACATTGACAACATGCCTGTTCAGTTGTTGAAGACACTTAAATTGTGCAAACTCAAAAATTCTATTTTAATATCAGATATCAAATATTTAACCAACAGACACGAGTTGAAGAGAAAATGATTTTATTTGTCATCTATTTAATTGCCAATATAATGTTTTCAGCTAAACAACACATTTTTGGCGGCTAGCTAACACAGTTCTAGAACCAGGCTGGTGATAAGCAGTCTAGTTTAGGTTGGTCTAACAACCAGCCATTAAAAAAAAAATAAACAGTTACCAGCATGAAAAAGTGACTGTGTGTCTTTACAGGTCATCTCCAATTGCTCCAGGTCTTCTCACCCAAAGCTCTCCAAAAAATTCACAACAGAATTATACGCTTGTTCATTCAAGATTTCAAGTTTAATCCCAAAGTAATGAAGAATTAAAATATGTTCCACCCAATTGTCACGGTTGTGGGAGCTTGGAGGCGGAAGCAGATGTATATGCAAGTAATACATTTTAATCGAAAATGGCAAAACAAAGAGGAAACAAAAACACAGGGAAAACTGCTAAACTAACAGAAGAAATAATCAGGAACCAAACAAGCCAAGCATTTTAATATAATATAATATAATATACAAAAACACACACAATACCAGACGGAAAAGAAGGGACTGTATATACATATATACAGAGACTGGGGCAGGGCTACAAGGGAGGCATCGGTGGAAAGGCGGAGCTAGGGAGGTGACACAAAGAAAGCCATCAGATCAAAATTGTAGCACAAACATTTTGTACCAGCAGATATTTTTACAATAGTTTACCATTTTTTACAATTTTGCTTTAAAATGTATTAAATATATGTATTTTTTTAACAATGAAGTAGTACGTTGTATGTGTTTGTGTTTAACAGTGACTGGAAATAAAAGTACTCTGATCCATTTATACATTTCTGAACTATTTCTGAACTGTTTTAAACATTTAATGTTCCTGTGGATGATCAGGGACATTGCTGGGACACACACACACTTGTGCTGTCTCTCTGAGGCTGCAGTACTGGGAGGGGTGTGGATGGTTTGTGTCAGTGCATTCATTCGCCTTACTGCGTTCTTCACGTTTCTTTGGCCGGCTTCAGCAGCAGCTGGCCACAGACCGTTTAACTGCACTCTAACTGCAGTTCATATTGCAGGGACGAGGACACTGTCCCCAGAATTCAGCACACAGAGTGTGTGTCAGCCTGCGGGGGCCTGCAGCAATGCCCCATAGCGAAACTAACGGCAGAATGAAGAAAGAAATGAATGCCTTTAAGAAGATAATTCAAGTGGAATTGTTTGTTCTGTTCCATTCAATTATATACTACATGTCCAAATGTTTGTAGACAGGCACAGGCTAACCAAGCAATTTATTAGGAACACTAATAATAAACTAATACCGGTTTGGGCTTTTTTTTGCTTACAAAACATCCCCAGTTCTTCATGGCATGGGTTCTGCAAGCTGTTGGAAACATTCCAATCGACGTTCTGGTCCATGTGTGCATGGGCATGATTGGAGAGTTCATGAGAACCTGAATCTCCCATTCTGCCACATTCCAAAGTGTTCTGTTGGATTCAGATCTGGCTATTGGGAAGGCAACTGAAGAACACTAAATAATCATGCTTATGAATCCAGTTTAAGTTTGCCTTTGCTTTGTGACATGGTGCCTAATCATGCCCGAAGTAACTGTTAGAAGATGGGTTTCATCTTCTATGGATTTCATGCAGTTGGTAACAAATTCAGACTCAACCATCAGTGTTTTTTATCAGACACTAAAATGCATTAGACTGGGCTGCAGTCTGACGGCTACAGGCTACAATCTTCAACTGTCCACTTGTTTTGGTGAGCCTGTGCCAACGGCAGCCTCAGCTTTTTGCTCTTTCCTGACAGAAGTTGAATTTAATGTGGTAGCAGGTCCACTGTTGTAGCCCATCAGCCCATGGTTGTGCATTCTGAGATGCTCTTCTGCTCACCACAAGTGTATGTTGTGATTCTCTGAGTTACCATAGCCTTTTTGTCAGTATTCGGTCAGTAGTTCTAGAAATACTCCAACCAGCCCATCATGGCACCAACAATCAAGCCACTCACACCTACATCCCTCCAACCCCCCTTCCGATGATTAATGTGACCATTACCTAAAACTGCTAACCTGTGTCTGCATGAATGTGTGCATTGCACTGGTGTCATATGATGGCCAATTATACAACTGAATGAATGAGTAGGTGTACAGGTCTTCTAAATAAATTGCTTGGTGAGTTTAATGACAGAATTCTCATGATGCAGATTCCGTGCATGTAACAGTTATGCTCAGCTTTTGTGCTAACTGCCAAGCTCTTTATGAATTGAATCGATTGTAGTGCACTAATTTAGCTGTGGCCCTTCAGGGATGTATTTCACAAAGCAGGCTTTTCTAGATAACCTCATAAAGCACATAAACATAAGCACAAACTAGTCTGTTCCTATAGTTGTTTCTAAGCTGTTTTAAACGGTTAAAAGAATATTCCAGTACAGAAAGGTTTCTGAGAAAGGTTATCTCCCTGTATGTCCCTGTTTTTCAAAGTCAGGTTCATTGTTTATTGGGAGTAATGATAAGGAATATTTGTATTAGAGAGGCCTCCCTTTCACCCTTTCAGCTTACATCCAGTTTTTGCAGAGAATTTTCCCTTACGTCATGAAGGATCTGGTTTTGGTGTTATTTTTGTTTTACATTCAGAGTAACAAACTAGCCCACAACATTGGAGTCCTTCAGAATTGAATAGGATTGTATCCTATACATTGGAAGAGTTAACGAACAACGCTTCCCATTTTTCTCACTACAAGTAGAACACCCAAACTCACTGTGCCAAAAAACAGAAGGCATATGGACAGCGATTTGTCTTTCATTACCCATGACAGCTCAAACTCTTTGGGAAATAGGCTAAGAATCCAGTACTGATAGCAATAATGAGGTCTAAATAATGAGGTCTGTAGTTCAGTGTCCATTTTATAGGTAATTATAAGTAACAGTATGTCATAACTCACATAAGCAGGTTTATTTGAGGCTACTTGCAGTTTGAGGTAAATGTGTGCGGTTTTTGACCTGCAGTGCTAATTGGTGTATTTGTGGTATTCATTAGCCTTGTACCTCCAGTGCAAAAAGAAGTACACTACATATACTGGCTAATTATTCTGACAGATATCACACCTTATTCGCTTGGTAGCACATGCTTATGGTGTGCCCATGAATACTTTTTAATGTTTAGAATGATGTACACTACAGGTCTAAGGTTTTAGTTTTTTTCTGGTGTTAATAGTTATAGTGTTCCCAGTTAATAACCTCTATTGGTATCTGTAGGTCCAGTGACTTGTACAAAGGTAAAAGGCACAAAGGTAAACAGTAAACTGTCAGGGGGTGGTGAAAAGAACTAAAAACTGAAAAATAATGTAAATTGTAGGGGTGTACTGATCCAATCCTGGATTGCTATCATAATGCCTAGGAAATAGGCAGTTAACACAGAAACACAGGTAGATCATTATAACTATATAATATATATATTATATATGATATATATATATATAATTATATTATATATATATATATATATATATATCATATAATTATAAAAGTGTAGATCTTTCTTTTAGAGAATTTACAAATAAAGCCAGAGTGGCGTGAGTCATCATCAAAAGACTCAAAATCCACAACAGCCGCAGAAGACATGTTTCTGGGAGTCAGCGGCTTGGGCTCCAAGTTTGACAGGTGGAGTGGCAGTAAAAAAGCCATTGCAAAGATGGCAAAATAATAGCACTTGACAGTCACCCTATATGAAAGCCTAAATAAAAGTGTCTGTTCAATGAGCTTGACCATGACTGAAGATGTGTTCCTTGTTCTGAACACAAGGTGTCAGCATTCTTCAGCCCTCATGCTCTGTAGGTCAGTGTGACGGCCTGCAAAGTCTCTCCACAGCGCCCAAATGGGATGCAAACGGATGTGATGGATGGGTCAGCTCAGTTTCATTCATCTGTTCAGCTCTAATGGGTGGAAACGTGCTATGGCTGCCCAGCGCTTCAGGGACAATTTGTTCATGTCGATTCCAGCAGTGACATAGTGTGTCTAGCTGTTACAGTGACTGCTGGGTACTGGACAGAAGCTCAGTTCTACATTGCAGACGTCTTCGATTTCTTTGAAGACACATAGTAATGGTCTCATAGCTTTATCTATCAGCAATTGTTAGTTGGTCTCATACACAGACACACACTGCTCTTTTTTCCCAGCACTAATGAAGCTCAGCTTGGCACAGACAGGAAGGAGAGAAGCATGGAGATCAGTTTAGTGCTGCGCTCTGGGGATGGTTTTGATCACACAGACACACTGGGCTGAAAAACACAGCTGATTAGGTCTCTTTTGCTTGTGTGTGTGGGTTGCGGGTGCTTTTTTAACAAGATGTGGTAAGACTGGAAGCTGTTTAAGAGTAATGTTGATCTGCTCATTAATGGTGGATCAGATATGTGTAGGGGTGTGTGTGTGTGTGCGCAGGTGTTAATGGTCCAAGCAAGCAGCAGAGGCAGTATGAAAAAAACGGATTATGAGCTACTACCAGTCTAAGCATAATTATAAAACAAAATCCATCCCAACGTCTAGGAGTTATGGATAATTTCCCATGATATGAGCAGCACTGTGGAGATAAATGGCCCAATTTTCTCAAACATCATTCAGTGTAATTAGGAACTCTATAGGGCTGCTGAAGTGCTAGTATTATAGGGGATCTATCCAGGTTTAGCCAGCAGTGTTTTTTTAATATATATAAAAAACTGTTGCAATGTTACACAAGCTTTGAGATCCTATTTAACCTAATTGTAGTACATAATTGTTGTGCTCAGTTCAGTTTATCTTCTTCTATCAATTAAATCCATCCTCTTATCCACCTCAGGTTCAGGAGCCTAACCCAGAATCTCTGGCCCAAAGCAGGAATATCCGCTAGACTGGGTCCCAGTCCATCACAGGATACCATATCAGGTAGCAGCTCCCTGGTCTGTAGCACTGGAAGTAAATTAAGCTTTGAGAATTGATGCAGACCTGCAAATTCTACACATTTTTATACAAGTCTATTGCTGCACTATTGATGACCTTTGTCATTAGGCCTTACTTACTTAAGTCGTGATGAATAAAGAACAATTTCTGCTGTTTCAAATAATATAGCAACACAAAAGCACTAAACAAAGTGTTACATACACCAATCAGCCATAACATTAGCACCTAATACTGAGTAGGTCCCCCTTGTGCCGTTACAACAGATCTGACCTTTCAAGTCATGGATTCCACGTGACCTCTGAAGGATTCCTGTGGTATCTGGCACGAAGACAGGGCACCAAGAAGTTCTGTAAGTTGTGTGGTCGGGCCTTCATGGATCGCACCAAAAAGTCTTAGGTGCTCATGACCCTGTCACCAGTTTACCTTTACCTCCAAGTTACTCTTTCTTGGAGCATGTTTGGTAGGTACTGAACACTGCAGCGGTCTTTTGCATATACACTATACGGACAAAAGTATTTAGACACCTGCTTTTTTTTCTTCCAAAATCAAGGGTATTAAAAAGGGTTTATCCTGATTCAGCAAAGGCTTTCTATTAACAATGAACACCACCCCACCTCATCCCCAACTCCCCAACGCATCTTAACAGTATTGAATGGAGCACCATCATTTTCCCATTTCCACTGCTCCACAGTTGGGGATGGGGGGCAGCTTTATACCTCTCTAGCCCACACTTGTACATCTTGTACTTGTACATTTGCACATCTGTCAGCAATGGTTGCAACTTAGTAGTAGAATGCATTCATTGGAATGGGTGTCCAGAAACATTTGGACATATAGTGTGTCCTTCTTAAAGGCACTGTAAAACCTGTTTAAGCAATGAATCAATGGAATGAAAAGGGTATGGGTCTTTTAAACTGAAAACTCAGATTCCACATTCTGTGAAAGTGTGTCCAGCCTTGTAAGAGCTGTGTTAAAGATCGCTGTCGTGCTTGAAATCCATCCAGCAGCATAATGGCAATGAGAAAGTCTGACCTGCTTCCTCTCGGGAGAGGGTGGGCTGGGGTGGGGCCCCGGATGGGACGGCTACTCACTGGAGTGAAAAAGACAGCGTTGATCACAGCGATGCCTGAGATACAGAGTATCTCAGAATGAGCAAAACATTCATTTAGTATCCAACACATTCACAATAAAGCCTCTTAGAGAGGCTCAAAGGCATAAAAGTAAATTAATCAGAAAATATTAACTCAAATGAAAAGTGTACCCAGGGAGCTCCTACTGTGAGTCCTCAAGATGTCTTCATGAGCACTTCATGAGCAGCTTTGTGTGTGTGTGTGTGTGTGGCTCATATGAGGAGCTGTTAAGAGCAGCAGAGACTCCCTACTCCCTATCCAACCATACTCACTTAAAAACACATTACAGAAATTGTGTGTGTGTGTGTGTGTGTGTGTGTGCATGCGTCAGAGCTGATGAATGTGACGGATGAGAAACTCAATAGATTTTGGTTTGCTAATATGAATATTGTATGTGAGTGGACTAATGAGTGATAGCAGGAAGAAGCTGAGCGGTGTAACTCAGTAACAGCAACATTAACTATTTAACAGGGTATAATGCAGCTCTACTGTTACACAACCCAGCATAGAACTGTAACTGCTAAAGTGCTGCTCACATGCTTCTTGGATTAGATGATGCTGTTGGAGATGATTATGCGTGAAAGATGCTATAGCATTTTGCACGTGTATATGTGTGTGTGTGTGTTTGTGTGTGTGAGAGAGAGAGAAAGAGAGCAAGAGAGAGAGAGTGGTGGGAGAACGAGAGATTGTCTCCTATCCAGCAGTGCAGTCTTTAAGAATCGATTTGCTCACCCCATGCTGAGTGTTTCGTGTGTGTGTGTGTGTGTGTGTGTGTGTGTGTGTGTGTGTGCATGCTTGATCCTGTCGGCAGTGTAGCAGGTATGATCACATTGTTCTTCTTATTGAGCCTGGGGAGAGGAAGACTCCAGACAATGAAGAACAGGAGAGCAGAGACTGAGAAAGACAGACACTGCAGAGATGATAGAGCCTCACCAGACACCTACTGAGACACATACACAGTGTGTCTGCACACTCTACATCATACCTGAACCTGCATATACCTGTACGCAATACATATCAGACCCAAGGCTTCATCTGTGCAATACATATATACATTGGATGACACTATCAAGATATTATGGCATGTATTAGGTGATGGTAAGTGTTCATTATAGAGGTTAGCTGGTCCACTGTGTCCAATGACGCTGGAGCCGTCATTTCCCTCTGGCATCAATGGCTGTTAAGCTGTTGGGAGGCCCTGAATGTGCGAGAAGTCCATTCCCGCTACATCTCCAATATGACGGCTATAGAACATCCTATGAAGTTCCAGGATGCTCTCACCCTTTGCCCAGTGCCCTATTATCATGCCCTTTTGGACATCAGTCAGATCATATGTTTTGCCCATGACAATGGTTTTACACTCTGCTACAGCTGACTGACATGCAGCAAACCCTGTCACATGGCATCTGTGCTGTCCCGGGCCAAGTTCATTCCAAACCAGGGGTGGTCATAATATGCCAATATGACAGTGGTCGAATGGTGGTAGCATCACTAAGCATAACTTGATGGGATATTCTCGAGTGATCGTAGTGAAGGTGTACTGAAAATGGAGTTCCCACGAATTGAGTGCTTCCCAATGGTGGTGACAGATGGGCCATTGAAGCCAGAGGGGAAGGAGAACTCCTGCAAGCATGTTTTCAGGAAACCCATTTCTTTGTTTATAATGTACTTAAGGGGTCAAGTTGAGGTCTGGAAAATCAAGTAAACTTCACTGAGAGAATGTCTAATAGGATTGCTCGTTTGACTGCAAGGAACTTTTACTTTTAATTTAGCAGACTCTAGAGTGGTGGTGTACCATTCTACTGTGCAGCAACATAAAATATATGTTAAAATATATAACTTTCATGGAAAGGTCAGTAGAAAGGTAATTTTTCAGCATAGTCACCACAAAAACAATTTCAGATGTTTTCAACGGAACACATAAAGTAGCCTGATTCAATTGGAAAGCATTTTCTAATTTGGCCACAATGAGGAAGGGTATGTTTTGAGAAAAGAGGGTGCCTGAATGGCATGACAGAACACCTCTCCAACTGTTTAGCATGGACAAGGATCAGTCATGTTTGGGCCTGTGTTGCAGCCAGTGGTTTGTTTAGCATTTCTCTGGTAGAGAGAAGAAAAGATTCTTCTTCTGGAAGCAAACCTTACAGCATCTGTAAAATATGTAAATAAACTAAAGATGAAAAGAGGATGGCTTCTTCAGCAGGAACACCTCGCAATTCACAGTGGTCTACATTGAGATAGACCCAGGAAACTCACAACCCAGGAAACTCACAGAACTAAAGGCACTGAATTGGCAAAAATCCCCCAAACAAGAAGCAAAAGAATTGAATCTTGCTATGTTTTCCCTTCACCCTCTTTTATTTACCCTTATCCTCTCTCTCTTTCTCTCTCTGCCTCTCTTATCTTCTCCCACGTTTACTCTCTTTTTGTCCCTGTCTGCTATTTGCTCCCCCTGTCTCTCTCTCTCCATCTGTCCTTGGTGGGATGCTGAGCTGTTCCCCTCCCACCTTATAGGAACCACATTACATTACAATTCATAATGGAGGCCATTCTGCTGGACACTGTTTTAATCATCATTTAAAGTGACACACACACAGGCACACACACAGGCACACACATAGGGACAGATGCACACCCAGGTTAATTTGCCTAAGAGGTTCTTTTTTAGGAGTCTATTTTTCAGATAATGTGTTTAAACAAAAGTTTATTAGGGTGCAGTCAGTCAACTTGTATTTGCTATACTGTATATTTACAGCCTGTCAATTAATGTACACACACACACACACACACACACACACACACACACACACACACACACATAAAACAGCTTTTTTCACCACCAGACCTTGGGGAGTGAATGAGGTGTCATAAGGCCTGGCAGAGTCAATTAGGCACTCCTCGTCAAGCTCAGTTGGTCATAACACACACCCAAACACCCCTATACACTCGTAGACACACACACACACACACACACACACACACACATCTATACCTACATCCTATCCGGCCAGTGTGGTAAGGCTCAGCTGGTTCTCCGGGGGTGCATGTCACGGATGACTAACGTATCCCATAATGCCATCTGGCCCTCATATCCCAGAAGACCTCTGACCAATCACAACCTGGCAGTTACCACGGAAACACCTGACTGACACCAGACGACCAGCCGTTTCCATGGTGATGAGAAGAGTCCTAGGGTTTTTTTTTTTTTGGGGGGGGGGGGGGGTATGACTGTTCAAAAGTGCCATATACACTTTTGCTACGTGACTGTATTCTGTGGATTAGAAAGTTAGAAAGTGAACTGTGTGTATGTGTGGGTAACTTCACAGTGTAGGGCAGAGACATGAGATAAGGGAAAGGACAGTTGTCTGCTAATCCTGTCTTGGCTGGGTCACACAGTGCACTGACGTCTTTAGACCGTTAAACCCTAAGGGCCCAAATGTGACTTCGATGCCTCACACTCACAACTGCATCATTTACATATTATTGTCAGAGCAGTCGCCGAATAATTGCCCATATCTCTGCCCACTAAATGCATTCTTTAGTAGCTACTGCTGCAAGGTTAGACTAGGTTTAGAGAACATTGGCAAAAATCCTATTTTAACACAGCTTTCAAATTCAATTTGTTTTTTCATATCGCCACTGTCACACAAAACCTTGTTGCTTTGTAACATAATTTGAAGCTAAAGAATTTCATAATGAATAAAATGCACGAATAGAAATGCTCCAAAAAGACTTGGAATAAAATCCTTTTTCCACTGACTTAAAGTGAAACTACAATATATGGACAAATCCAAGGTATGCTTGTGATGGATTAACTGTCTCTACTGTCCAGGGAAGGCTTTCTTCTAGATTTTAAAGTGTGAAGATTTGATTGCATTTAGCAACAAAAGCCTTATTGGCCAACTCCCCAACTCATCCCAAAAGTATAAAATGGAGCAGCATCATCATTCCACTGCTCCACAGCTCAATGCTGGGTGGGGGGGTTGTACACTCCTCTAGCCTATGCCTGGCGCCAATATGTTTATGTTTATCTGCTCTCTATTGGCAGTACATCTCTGCAGGGACTAGACAAGCTGTGTTTTTTGGGCATTTGCACTTCTGTGTCAGCAATGAGCGGCACTCAAAGGAGTCGAATGCATTCAATAGAAGGGGTGTCTACAAACATTTGGACATATAGTGTACTTTGTTAGGCAAACATAAATGTATTGTCAGTATTACAGGTACAGGGCCTAATCCTATTTCAATGTTCATTTTTCTTCAGTCTTGGCTTTGAGTTCAAATTAAAGAGGAACTGAATAATATATAGAGTAAGTAATAAGCTTCTTACAGTGGAAACAGCGCTGTCGAATTGTTCAGATGTATTCTCCACTAGGCTATCCAAGCATTCGTGAAAATGAGTTTACCAGAAAGAAATGACTCCACCTTGTGGATGAGAAAGAAACACACATTAGTGCATTGTTATCCAGAACAATGTACAGTTAACTTATTTTGTAGAGGTCGGCAAATCTTAAAGAGGTAACATTATGAGACTCATTTCACAGGGCCTGTTCTCTGGATTTCATGTTGCTTCTGGGACACATGGGATGCACTGCCATGCTACTCACACAGGCTGTGTGAATGCTACATGACTTGCTAACATGGGTGTTAAAATGCAAAGCATGACGCTCTGTATTGCTTACCCCATTTGGAGGTAGTATGTTTGAAATAGGCCTTATTGGCTTAGTGCAAGCTTTGCTTAGATGGAAAACCCCAGTAGGCCTCATAGAGGGCAGCAGTGTTACTTCACGTGAAAATGTCTCTTACTCCCTCTGGAGGCTGGATGCAGTGCAACTTTTAACCCCACCCAATCCCATGTAAGTAAATGGAGTGGAAAGGAACGTTTGATTTAAAAGGACACATCCAGTATCCATGGCCCAGCCCACCATTGTTTTTCTTCAAACTTTTGTTTTCAAACACAATTTGTAGGACTTGGTGATATTCAAAGGGGTGTGGCCAGGTGTGTGCAAGTTGAAAGACAGCTAATACCAACCGTCTGCTATTGGTGTACTTACAGACTTGCAGTTGATTGAGCGGTCATTGTGATTTTCACATTTTGTCATTTCTGATGTCCAGAAACAGGAGAGCTTGCCACTTAGAAATATGGGAGGTGTTCGGGTGGTCAAATGACTTTGCCTTCCATCTACGGCCAGCTTTTGGCTTTAAAACATCACAATTGGAGTCAATTGGTACATACTGTCCACTCTTATATACAGTCTATGTTTTCGACCCCTTAACATGCATTTTTAAAATGTGTTGAGAGGGGGGAGACTTGCTGATATTGAGGGTGGATATACTCTTTATAAGCAACTATAGGCACTTCTAAACTGGCCAAGGCAGTTGTCATTTGCCCCAGAACCCTGAGTTTCTAGAAGGCAAACGCATGCCTGCCAGTGCTGCAAAATCCTGACTGCGCCTTTAATGAAGTAATACCAGACTGGAAATTCACGCACTGCTAAGCACCTCATCGTTTATCTAATGTTTCCAATCAGGTTATTTGTCTGCCAGAAATGGAATAGTGGTCTGGGGAGGATTGGGCTGTCTGAGCAAAGATTGGACAGTCTGATTTCTCTGGAGCTAGAAGAGGATTAATGATAGGTTTCATCACAGGGAACTGCACCACAACAGTCTACACACCCACATGTTCCCGCCCACACACACATACACATGTTCACACAAATACAGAAATACACACATGTTCCCACACGCACACACACACACACACACACACACACACACACACACACACACAATGCTTCTGTCCTGAAGGAAGGCTTTACTGTGGTGAAGGTAATTTTTGAATGAGGTTAAGGCAGGACAGATGATTAACCCTGCAGTGAAGTTTAATACTCCTGTACTGGGTGTGTACAGTGGCTTCAGTTTTAATGGCACAGTTATTTAGTGAAAGTGCAATTAGAGTTGAGGCAGTTTGATAATGATCAGATCCTCTGAAGAATTTAGGGCACGGAGGGTGTGATAATGATCTGGAATGTTTGGAAAAAAAATAGAGGGAAAGTCTCATATGGGCAGCTGATAGAATGAAAAGCAGGACATGATGGTCTCATCTTATGGAAAACTAAATTTCCTTGCTTTTTTTTTACTTAAAACTGTGATGTAGTATGTAAACATGTAGTCTGAGTTTTACCGTTAAAGTGGACCTACAGTGGAAGAAAAAAAAATAGGATATGGGTCATTTAACCGATTATTTTACTTTGACATCAGACAGATTGATTGAAGATCAAAGCCACATATTCATCAAAAACCAACAATGTGTTGACATCGAGCTCCAGTGTTTAACAGACGTTGAATTTTGG
Organism: Salminus brasiliensis; assembly: GCF_030463535.1. Lineage (NCBI taxonomy): Eukaryota > Metazoa > Chordata > Actinopteri > Characiformes > Bryconidae > Salminus > Salminus brasiliensis. The sequence continues at coordinate 12,183,949 of NC_132883.1, forward strand.
TTAAAGATTAAAGCCACACATCGTCAAAAATCAACACTGAATTGACATCGAGCTCCAATGTTCAACAGAAGTTGAATTCTTATTGGAGATCAAAGCCACATATTTGTCAAAAACCAACATTGGGTTGACATCAAGCATAACGTAACGTCTAACAACATCAGAATTGTACACTGAGTGGACGTTCACATTATGAAGTTTAGCTGGGTTGGGCTGGGTTTTGGTCACCATACCTTACAATTACAGGTTGGTATTTTTGTCATTTTGACGTTGGCATGTGATGCTTGGAAGACGTTGAATTTGGTTATTTAATATCACAACCTAAATGTAACAACACATCAACGTTAGCATTTTTTGTTGTGTAGCTGTTAACATTATAATGTTTAGCAGATGTTGTTTTTTTGTTTTTTTTTGTTTTTTTGGTTGGTCACCATACCGGACAATTAAATGTTGGTATTTTTCATTTGGCAGTGGCATGAGACTGGATTGTGATTACTTAACATCACAACTTCTGCTGTCGTAATATTCTCAGATTCTGACCATTTCGGTCACCTGACGTCACAACCTACATTCAACGTCTATCAATGTTGCTGGCCGGCTGAGTAAGTAGGAAATGCAACGCTCTTCAGAATTCTTGGTCACAAGGAAAGGCCTTTCATTCACATCAGTTTCTGAGAGCTTTTTGTTCAGTGTGAGCATGGTAGAACAGAGTGAGTGAGTCTAAATCAGTGTGTTTGTGCATACAAGGAATTTGTCTTTGGTTACACAGTAGCTCACAGTGCAGAGTAACACACAATAGACGTTTGAGCTAAATGAGCTGAAACATGTGAGTGCCAGAGTATGATGGGTCAGAGATGATTTTCTGTGCACGGTTCCTGGTTTTGAAGATGTGCAAGTCGAGCAGGTGATCTTTATAATGACGAAGGAGAAGTAGGCCTGTGGATAGCACCTTTCCCCCAGTGGGAGACTCTATTGGCTAGCCTTAATTATGATAACAGAGTAGGAGCTTTATTTTATAATGTTCCAACTAATCAACATAACCCAACCTCTCTCTCTCTCTTTCTCGCTCTCCCCGTAGAGCTCTTGATCACTTGAGCTCTCTCTCTCTTTTCTTTCTCTTTCTCCCATACACACACACTCCTGTGGTCACACTTGACTGTGTTTCCATTTACTCTTCGCTGATAACTCACCTCCTTCAGCAGATAAATATTAAATTAGAATAAATGACTCTGTATTGTTCAGCTGGCAGTTGGGCACTCTCTCTCTCTCTCTCTTTCACACACAAACACCCCCTCTTTCTCTCTCTCTCTCTTGCCCCCTTCTCTTTCTTTCTTTCTTTCTTTCTTGTAACCTCTCTCTTTCTTTATGTCCCTCTCTTTCTCTTCCACTTTTACTCCCTATCACTTCATCTGCCCCTCTTTTTTACCCTCTCTTATTCTTTCACTCTCTCTCTTTTTTTTCTGTATATTTCTCTCCTTCGCTTCCACTCTCTGCCTTTTTCTCAGTGCATTCACTCTCTCTTTCTCTTGATCCCCTTTCTCTGACCCTATAGCTCTCACTCTTTCTTGTTCCCTCTCACTCTTTCTTGTTCCCTCTATATTTATTTCCCTCCCTCTCACTCTCTCACTCTCTCTCTCACTCCCATGGGAGTGGTCTCTCCTAGACTGCCTTTTTACTACATAAAAGATGATGTACTACATGGTATTTATCGCGTGTGTGTGCCTAGCAGACTCATTAACCTCTTGTACTGTCCTTCTTGTCACTTGACAAATGATGAATATGGTATTTTCACCAATCCACCATAACATTAGCACCACCTGCCTAATATTGAGTTGCTTTCCCTTGTGCCATGCCTTCTGAAGGCGTCCTATGGTTGTCCTAAGTTGTGAGGTGGGGCTTCCATGGAGCACTAAGGCTCATTAATGTGACCCTATCACGAGTTCTGTACTGGTTGTCCTTCTTTGGACCATCTTTGGTAGGAACAGATCACTGCATACAGATCAAAAAACACAAGACCTGCATGCCTACCTTGCCCATTTGTCCTGCTTTTAACACACATCACCTTCAAGAAGTGACTGTTTACATGCTGCCTGATATATCCAATCCTTGGCAGATACCACTGCAGAAGAATAACAGCATTTTTCACTTTACCTGTCAGTTGTCACAGTCACCAGCTAATGTTATGGCTGATCGATGCATACCCAAGATAACCTACCTGACTTATTACACACACATGCTATATATATATAATATACATATCATCTATCATGCTATTTCTGTAATTGTTCTAACATGTCATCATAAACCGACTCAAAGAAATGGTCCAAAATGGCCTGGAATTAAAGCTCACTGCTCTAAAATGTACATTGTAGTTAAAATGTCTTTGCTGCTCCTCCAAAGTCATTAGAGATATTAGAGGATTTATGACAACAGCAATCATGTACACACACACACAGTATAGACCACACACACAAGCTCACAAATCAGAGATATTCCATCCACTCGAATGCCAAGGATATGAATCTCCTATTCAGTCCCATTACTATTCAATTCCACTCAAGAGCACTTCGACTCGAGACAATTCAGGTCATGAAATTGCAGAAGACAGAATGTGAAGCTCTAAATGAAGACAGTGCCTGACATCCCAGCCTTTCTGTCATAAAAAATCACGATCCAATCCATTGTGTTTCAGACCCACACAAGACAGATGCAAGACTACCAAAGCAATCGTGCTATTAGAAGAGAGAAAGGCGGAGAAGAAAGGAAAGAGCAAGACACTCCATCTGAACAAGGCTAATACCCATCAGAAATAATGAAATCACTCAACATATTGACCTTTCATTATACAAGCCCTTGTGTGTGTGTGTGGCAGAGAGTGAGGGAGGGAGGGAGAGAGAGAGAGAGATTTTTTTTTTTAGAATACTAAAAATCAGTACTGTTGTGCCAATACCAGTATAGATGATTTACTGAGCACTTTATTAATATTTAAGGCTGTATTCAGAACAGTCCTTATATCAATGAACTGCATTAAAATTCTATCCATCTACACATTTCCACCTACAGCAGTTTAACCTCACCCAATAACGCTGAAGCTATACAATGTAATGGCCATCTTTGTTTACTCTATTAGAACGTGTGGTGCGACAGCAGATCCACCGATATAGAGAACAACCACAGCGCTAATTAGCATACCAAATGAGTAAGCTAGTATAGTAGGCTCAGTTAGAGAGTGTCCCAATAATTGAAAGAAGAGGAGAATTTTACATGAACAGCAACAGTGTTGCGAACACAACACGAGAACGAGTGTTGTGGGGCACCTATAACTTATAGCCACGGCCTTCCAAAGAAGAGGACCTGCGTCTATGGTTTAAGGCGCTAAATTGAACAGATCCACCCAAATGTTCACACGTTTTCTCTTATTTTCATTTTGTGGAAGGGAACCCAACACCAGAACATCCTTATTCAGAGACATGGCTCAGTTATGAAGCTCCGGTGAAGCGGCCGCGTCGGGTGCTTGTGAGGCTCTTAGGTTAGCTCTTAGGCTACAGACCTACCTTACAGCCTCACACACACCCAAGATATCTGCTTCACAGCAGAGCCTCCCCTCCACAAAAATGGTAGAGCAGATGTGTGGACGTTTGGGTGGATGTTCAATCATAGGCGCAGGGCCTGTTCTCTGGAGGGCGGTGGATATAAGCTACATGGTGCCTTGCTACTCTTTGTGATCTTTTTGTGGTGTGTTGGAAAGCTAGTTAGCTACGCTCTTCATAGTAATGTTAAACGTCCTGTTTTTAAGATCAGCGTCCACAACAGGTGCCTAACATGACCATAGATTTGGGGGCAGATTTGGGGGCAGTGGTGGCTCAGCGGTTAGAGCGCAGGGATATTGATAACAGGGTTGTGGGTTCGATTCCCGGGCTCGGCAAGCTGCCACTGTTGGGCCCTTGAGCAAGGCCCTTTACCCTCTCTGCTCCCCGGGCGCTGGAGTTGGCTGCCCACCGCTCTGGGTGTGTGTGTATACTCACTGCCCCTAACACATGTGTGTGTGTGAGTGTGTGTTCACTACCAGATGGGTTAAATGCGGAGGACACATTTCGCTGTACAGTCCACACTGTACAGTGACGAATACGTGCACCTTTATCCTTTAGACTGCATTTACTTTCAATACCATTCAAGGACCATGTGATACCTAAAGACTCTTGAAAGGCCAAATAAGGTGAATAAGGAGTATTTCAGTCCAGACTGCTTTTTGAATGAGGCCGTGTTGTAAAAGCAAGGCAACCAATCTGATCAAAGCTTTTTTTTTTTTTTACATACATCTATAGAAACGGCACAGTAACAAAAACACTGTGTTTAATTAAATAAAGGTTGTAAACTGGTGAATAAATTGATTGAATGATTTATGAATGTTTAGGGTACATAAAACCATCAACCCTCAGCGGTTAGAGCGCCTGGCTATCGAAAACAGGGTTGTGGGTTCGATTCCCGGGCTTGGCAAGCTGCCACTGTTGGGCCCTTGAGCAAGGCCCTTTACCCTCTCTGCTCCCCGGGTGCTGGAGTTGGCTGCCCACCGCTCTGGGTGTGTGTGTGTACTCACTGCCCCTAGTTCACTAGTGTGTGTGTGTGTACTACCACAGATGGGTTAAATGCGGAGTACAATGACTAATACGTGCACCTTCACCTTTTCCTTTGTTTTTGCAGAGTAAAAAATGGATCAATGACTCTTCAGCCACATTTAGCTCCAGGAAGACAGAGTTCAAGCCTAAGCCCCCAAAATATAACATTCCCCAAAACCTGGGGTGTGTGAGCAGCCTGCTGGTGTGTCAGAACCGCTCTTTTTAAATAAAGACTCAGGACTGTTATCAGCTCTCGTAGTCTCTGAGGTTTTCCTCATGGTATAAGCTCAGTTAATTGCTGCTGTAATGTGCGATTTGTGAGCGTGTGCGCGGGCGCGCGCATCTGTGAAAGAAATTGCGCAGACTGGCAGATTCTAAACGTTGATTAAGGCCTCGGCGTAGTAAAACAGCTTCTGAGCAAAACAGTTTCCTTTAAAATGGGAAGAAAGGCTAAATTGCATCAATGTTGATGATTAATTTCCTATCTGCCCCTCCCTCCTCCTCCTCCTCCTCCTCCCTCCCTCCCTCCTATCAGCAGTTGGTACGGTCCGTTTAGGGGGACGTTCGTCATCGCTTCTCGAGCTCTATTCAGCTCTGTTCTTTCCGCGCGAGGCGCACAACTCGAGCTGCCTGACATACACGCAGCACTACCACGCAGACTCTGACTCTCTCTCTCACACACACACACACACACACCTGAGCGCTGAGGTAACTGTCGTCATGGAGCTCGGCTCAGTTTGCGGCACTTTCAGTCTGCGTGCCGTTCGTGTTTCTGAGCCGTAGAGACACCGGAGAGGTGGACTCCCGCGCGCTTGTGTCTGTGATGAGCCTCGCGCCGCGCACTTTGCCTGCCCTTTTCGGTCCGAGAGCTTGAAAACGATGGACGACAACAAGCATCTCGCGCAGCGCGTCGACGGCACGGTCCAGTGCGCGAGTCAGGAGGTGGTGAGCGCGCGCGCGGAGCTCGGGGCCACAAGCCGGGGAAGACTCGCGGAGCTGGAGGACGCGGGAGAAGCGGGAGCGCGCGACGCGGGAACGACCGAGCGGCGGCGGCGCCGGCACGGTAAGAGCTTTTCACCTGCCTCCTCACACACCTGCGCGTGCTGACTGGGCACGAGCACGAGCGCTGGAGAGGTGGAACAGCCAGCTGGGAGGACAGGGCACTGCACACTGCACTCTGTTCTGTTCAGCGATATACGTTTGAATGAATGGATATTAAGTGACTGTACAGCCTATGTGGGGGTATAAGATAAATACATTAAAACTGTAAAACTAGATAATGCACTGTATGTGTTTGTAAGTTTGTGGACCCCACTTCTAATTAGGTAATTCGGCTACGTGAAGGTGGGGGAGAATGGGATGCTCTGGAGCTGCTGCCCATAAGCCTCTGGTCACCATATTCAGTGCAGGCTTAGGAATGCTGGAAGTGTGTGAAGCCCTGCTGTGGAGCAGGGGATCTGCATTCTTTAGAGTGCCGAAGCTCCATCAGATTCCTTTACATGAGCTGTAGTGCCATTTGCCACCTACACAGATGAGCCCGAACATTATGACCTAATGACGATAGACTAGAACAATTGGTTCTCATAGGCGTAAGATCTTCTTACCTGCTAGAGAGAGAGTGTTCAGTGTGCTGCTCGCTCGACCACTTCAGCATCATCTTTGTGTTGGGAAGCTTTTGAGAAACCCAGCCCTGAGATTGTTATTGATGAGCGCCTATCATCGATACGGCAAGGAGGGCCAAACCACAAAGTGGCGAGACTGCGTTGGGCACCCAAGGCTCACTGATGTGTGACTGAAAATAAGGGAATCGCTAGAAGGGCTGCTGTCAAACAATCATAATCACAGTAATGCTGAGGATGGTTACAGAAAGAATGTGTCACCCCGAACTGTGCCTCACACCACGCTGTGCATGTGACCGTGTGACCGCAGGCTGGTCAGAGGGCCCGTGCTGACCCCTTGCAGCCACCACAGTTAGTTACACTGCAAGTTCTACTAATGAATGCATTCACTCTACTTTAAGATGCACAGATGTGCAAATGTGCACACTCGCACCATGTCTAGTCCCTAGCAAGTAGTATTTCCAATAGAATAGGACTCTCTGGAGCAGATAAGCATGAACCTGCTGGCACCATGCCTAATGCCAGGTGTGGGCTAGAGGGGTATAACACCCTCCAGCATTGAGCTGTGGAGCTGGAATGATGGTGCTCCATCTAGTGCTTTTTGGATGAGTTGGGGAGTTGGGAATGAGGTGGGGTGGTCTTCATCCAGCATCCTGACCCCACTAACGTGTCTGTTGCTGAATGCAATCAAATCCTCACAGCAATGGCACACAAACTAGTAGGAAGTCTTTCCTAGATAAACTCTGATTTTAGAAAAAAAAAATGAATGAGAAGGTGTCCCAATACTTTTGTCCTTTTATTGCTTTTATTGTCACATTCTTTCTTTATCTCTGCATGTCTCTCTCCTATCAATGTGTGGATGTGCATATGTGGAACAGGTTTTTTTTGCTTGGGCTCTGTCAGTCAGTTTAAATCACCATATGCATAGTAATGCCTCTGTGTTTAAATTACAATGATGCAAACACACACATCACACACGTTGCTCATTATTACTAATAGAATGTCAATCATCTCCTTTACATTTAGTGTCTAGTGATCACATTTCTGCATCTTCCCATGGTCTTCTGTAGCTTCTGCAACACACACACACACACACACACACACACTTATGCCTGTGTCTGTTTGGGTCAATGGGGTGACTGTTCATCTTGGCTGGGTTTTACCAAGGGAGCCTTTGGCTATCAGTGACAGAGAGGGAGGGGGTGAGAGGGAGGAAGAGGGAGATAAATGGGAGCAGAAGTCGTGCATCTGCATTTTAAACCGCATTGAAGTATTTGAGAGAGTGTGTGTGTGTGGGGGGGGGTAGCATTTCAAGCTGAGCTGTCACTCAGAGCTCAGTCAAGTTGTTGCAGACACTACTGGTCAAATTAGAAAATAATGATAATAACCAAACAATAGGTAAATAGTCTTTACTACAAATGTAATTTACTAGTCATGTAGTTTAAGTCATTTTACTTATGCATGTATTTCTGTATTTATATAAGTACACACAAGGAGAACAGTGAACGTGATCCAGTAGAAGTCATTAGATTTCACTAGAAGGTTCAGTAACAGACTTCGGAAGACGTGTTGGCGTTCCGTTTTGAGAAACTCCCCATGTAAGGCATGTAAGTCGCCATGCCCTTTGGTCGACAAAAATGTTCCAGACCTGCTGTGTGTGAGTGTGTGTGTCTGTGTGTGTTGCCCTGTGCATCACTGGATTTTCTGAATCATAAGATCATTAAAGCAAGTTCGTAAGTTTTGGGGATTTAGAGACCTCTCTGGTGAGAATGTGTAATTGCGCTGTGTGGTCTCCTTTCAGAGCGGATGAATCTGATCAGTGCACGTTTACGTTCATCCAGTCAGTGGAGGTGTTCAATGTTGGGTATTCTCAGTCTCAGTCAAAACAAAAGTGAAGGAAATGTCTTAAGAGGATGTAAGAGAGTTATATACGGTTGTCATTCTGATCAGCATAATTGTTAGGGATACATCACTTTTACACCACGGATACCAGATTTTCAGAGATCTACCAATACTTATACAAATTTACAAACCTAAATACTCTATAGATTGCTAGAAATCCTGATAATCATTGAAAGTGTAACTGCAAATTTGCACATTTTCAGAGCAATTAAAAAATAAAAATTAGTCACAATGCAGAAACACGTGCAAGTAAGGAAGCATAATCTTGCCAAGCTTGACCAAACATCTTTTTAATTGGTGTATCTGTATCGGCATTGCACCACTAATAATTGTATTTAGGTTTAAAAATGTGCAGATACATCATCACTATCTACACAAAAAACATGTATATCCACAATAGTGACTGTTTAGTTAAGGGTAAAGCATTTGTAACTTCTAATGCAGGTTAATATAAATAAATTACCACATGAAACTGTATTTTGTGTGAGCATATTGTTTTGTTCCATTGTGCTAAAATACTTTCACAATTTATTTATTGAGCAACAGATAAAACACTGTCTATAAGATTACAGCTGGTTAGCCGATGTGTTCAGTTGCTTTATAAAGCATCCACTCAGTGAGGTGGATGTTAGGGTGGTTGAGTAGGTTGTGTTTACAGAATGACAGCGAGGAAAGCACTTGAAATTGTCTGAGCTCTTAGCAAGCTAGCCGGCCAAGTTGCCATCCAGGTGATACGACTGTACTGTACTACACTGTAATGCAGGTACACAGAAAATCCACAGCAATGGTAACCTGGCTGCCTGTTTTAGTATGTAGCCATAAAAACACACAATATCATACATGTTCAGCAAGAGAAAGCCAACTCCGCACCATTTTAAAATCATTTCAGGTCACAGAGCTCTTGCCTCCTTACAAAAGCATAGCCAATGTTTAGCACTCTTGTCAGATCTAAGTTTCTTCGGTTTGATGATACGTAAACGAGCAAATGAAGACTGAGTTGGCTGTTCTAACATCTCCATGTTTGCAGTAGCCTTTCTGTTTTTATCAGGTTGCTCAGGTAATCAGCTAATGGTGCCGAGTAAGGATGTAAAGACGTGATGTGACCCTAAAAACTTCTGCAGAAACCTACCAGACCACTCTGTTTTTAGAAAGAATGTATTAGCCGTTGCCGGGATGGGCACGCCAGCCCACTGATACCACTTATTAGAATTTTTGTCCCTTATTCACTCAGGAATACAACTGCTTTCAATTTAAACTAAAACCCTATGGATTGTCGCTTAATAGAGTTGAACACTGTAGCATATTAAAGTGAAATCATAAGATAAGCAACTTCAGCAAAAGACCCCACCCCGCCAGTAATCTATCAAACACTTCATTTTCCCAATGCTGAAAAACTTTTAATATGTAATATGGAAGATCCTATATTGTAAAAATGTAATATGGGAGATCCTAATATGGGCACAACAAGACTAAGACTGTGCTATTATCACAGTCCTCATCCTTCCCATTTACCATGATTAAACCAAGTTTGGAATTTGGCCTTTTGATGAGCAAAACATTAAAGCTAAGTTGGCTGTGATTGCGGTTTCCTCCTGAGGTTGCTGCAGAGTTAGGGTTCGTCTATAAATTACTGGAAGAAAAAGTGTTGCTATTATATTATTTTCCTTGAAGATGACTGTGTTGAGAAGCAATAACTGATGCACTTCCACAGATACTACCGCGTCTAATACCCCTAGCAATAAATAATAATAAAAGTAACATTAATTCTTCTGATTATTTTGGGACGGTCCCTTTGTACTGGGGTGGATAATCTGTATAGCTGTCATGTTTCTAGCAATAAAGACTTATTGCAACATACATTGCATTATAGAACAGCAGTTCTTTCTGATCATGGTCATTATTTTTAGAATTGGGTTGATCCTTTTTTGTTCTAGCATGTTCTCAGTATCCCCCGCTCTAGGCCACAGCGTTTTTCCAGTTGGGTTCATCAGATTTTTATGCTTTTGACAAAGTTTCCCCAGCCGCTAGTGTCCTTCACACCTCCATTCACGCTGTCAGTGCCCTAAGGCAGCCCACAGGCCTCGGTGCACTCTTCTCATGACATGAAACCAGCAATTGTTTGCTCTTTGTCCTTCATGGCTTATGTCAACTGTAGTGGATCTCGCCTAAGAAAAGAGAAATGTCAAGAGAGTGCTTTGATATTTTCTCAGTGCTGTTTTGATTGTTTACGGACACATAGACTTAGACATAGATTTGAGGAAGCACACCATTGTACTCTCATCTCTTGCATGCAAATAAAACATTAACATAAGTGTTTTGTGTTAGGGGTGCAATGAAATATTATTTTTTTTACTGCACATGCAGACATAATAAAACAGCCAATGTGAATAAATAATAAAATCTGTTTATATATATATATATATATATAGAGAGAGAGAGAGAAAGCCAAGGTACCTCAAGGGGTAGTGGTTCAGACAGATAGACCAAGACCAGCTTTTGCTTTTTTTTCAGGTGGCCTAAACTGGTCAAGGGAGTTAAGAAGCTGGTCATCCATGCAAAAGCATACCCTATGCTGGTATGCTAGCTGGTTAACCAGCTCTGAACCAGCTCACTACATGTTGCGTTTGAAGCTGGTAAACCAACTTTTGTTATGCTGGTCATGCTGGTCAACTAGCTTGGTCTAGCTTGGTCAGATTGCTCATGTTTGTAGAGCATCTAAACCATAAATTTCAAAAACACACCATATGCTGGTCAACCAGTTTGAGCTGGCCAAGCTTGTTTTTTTTTTGCTGCAGTTTTTAGCAGGTTTACAAATTAGTTATGAGGTATATTTTCACCCGAATGACCAGCTTTTTAACTACCTTAACCATCAAAGACCAGTTTAGGCCACCTGAAACCAGCTTACAGCAAAAGATGTGGTCTTGTGGTTTTGTGACAGTGTCATTGGAAATAATGGGAAGACAGCGTGAACGCACTATAAATAACCATTTGCAAATCTTTTTATAGAGTGTGAAGAACCTCCACATAATGTACAACATCTAAACCCATTAAAGATCCAATTTTCCTTTCACACTGACAACCTTCTAGGAATGTGTAGTGCAGGAGGACCTGCCTCATCTACAGCAATGGTATAAGCGAAAAAAACAGGTGTTTCATGCAAAAAGAAAAATGAGTTTTTTAATGCTAATTTTAAAATCATTGTGAATTGGAAATCAACACACCTTCCGTTTGTACAGTGACTAATTTGTGAGTGAAACACCATATTGGGGAAGGTGTCTGAGTTTTGGACTCCACTACAAAATGACAGAACCCCCAAGCAGTGCACTATATAGTGAATAGGGCATAGTTTTGGACTCAGCTTTGGTTTAATAATGAGGTAGGGACCAAAAATGAAAACAAAGACCATTAAAATCCAGCTGAGCTGAATCATTTGTCCTGGATGATTGGTGGGTGAATAATGATATTTTTGGTTAATATTTCCCTGCTCTTAGTGATGCTGCACTGGGATGCTATCCAAAGTCAGAAGATGCTTTGAAATGTTTAAGTCTAATGAGTTATGCTTAATATGGCCAAGGACACATTCTAAGAAAGGTCAGTTTAATTTCAGCAATTCAAGCTGATTCCCACTCGTGTGCGGCTCGCTGCAGGCAGGGACTCACCTTGCTTGTGAGGACAGAAATGAAATGTGGGTTTGAGTGGGCTTGAGCTACAGGGAGCATGTTACACACATACTCCCTGTAGCATTTCACTAAAACTAATGATTGTGCCTCCAAGTGGCTGAAAATTCAGTTACTACATCTGTAACTCCACCTCAATTGATCATAAAGCAGAGAAGATTTTCCCCTAAATTACATAGCGGTGGGCAGCGATTATTCAAATATTATCACTCTTGTTGGACGCAGCGGATTTAGAAGTCTCTAACTGGCTATCTTCTCCCCTGCTTGCTAACCACTAAATCTCTGCACTCTCATTATCGACCCCCTAACTTGCATTTTTCAAGTGTGCTGAGTCAATGGGAGAACCACTAATACTAGTAGTTGGGGTGGATGTTTAAAAAAATAAATAAATAAAAAGAAATAAAATAATAATAAAATATTATATTAATCTCTGCATTATGTGAATAGCATGTTTATAAAAGGTGTAATTTAGCTTTGTGCTTAGTTGTTAGTTGTGCTTAGCTGGTGATTGATGGGGCTCCATCCAATATTAGAAAGCATTTCCTACACAGTAGAGACAGTTACAGAAATTTGGAAAAACATTGTTTCTTCCAAAATGAATGGTATTGAAATGCTAATATTGGATGGAGCTCTATTAATCCAGAGAACACTGTTCCACTGCTTCACAGCTACAATGAATGAGCAGGTGCCTGAGTAATACAATATATAGTACATCCTAAATGTTTTTGTATTGTATTTTATATGGGATTTAACCTCACTCATGAGTAGCAGGCATCAAAAAAGTTTTATAATGTAATGTGAGCAAAAGTGAATATTAAAATGAACTCAACCAACCCCCCCCCACACACACACACACACACACTTACTTCAGCAAGCGTCGGATTACATCTCTGTGGTCAGTGTAGATGTTTAAAGTGCTTGAGAAGAGAGCTCTCTTGCTTACTTTCTCTCTCATATTGGGCCTATTGGGAATGCACACTTTTGCTTTGAAAAGGGGACATACGTGAGTAACTGAGGTTCACATTGTGTGTGTGTGTGTGTCTGTGTCTGTGCACGCAAGTACTAATAGTACTAATAAATACTAAGTGGCCAAGTGTTGTGTGTATGTGTGGTTTGGCTTCTGTACTTCCCACAATAATTTATGCATTTATTTCTATCGTTGTAGGTTTATTTTTCTCATGATGTGTAATACATCTTTACAAATGGGCCCTGTGCTATGAAAGTCATATACAATATAAAATACTGTATATTTACCCTCATTTATATGCAGTTCCATGTTGTTTATTACAGTGTTTTACTGTGCTGGGTTGTTCATCTTTGTCTTACTCTGCATTAGTGGGATTTCTATAGCTGTCAGGACCCTCATTATCCTCTCTGCTATCGGTTCAGTGCGCCTGCATTAACTGATGTGTGTTGAAGAGAGTGTGTAGAAATGGTGCAGGTAATGATGGGTAATTACAAGTGAAGGCAAGAAATGATAGTTTGGTAATGTGTTCAGGCACATGCAGACTGTGTTAATGTGTTCAGGTTAGAAAAATATATGCTGTTAAAGGGCGTGCGTATGTGTGTTTTAGGCAGTGTGTCATGATGTTAAACACAGATGTTGAGAAGGAGTTAATATCTATTTACAGTTTGGCACCAGAATGGCAAGATGGAGTTACGTGTGTGTGTGTGTGTGTGTGTGTGTGTGTGTGTGTGTGTGTGTGTGTGTGTGTGTGTGTGTGTTTGGCAGCATAACGTCAGTATGAGGTTACGTCCAAAGAGCAGAAGACCTGTTCAACTTTAAGGGTCGAAGGCTGCCTTACTAGCAAAATGTAAAAAGGTTCCTTTAGTGATGCCATAGAAGAACCACATTGGCATTTCCCTAAAAAATGATAGCTTAGTAAACCTTTAAATACATGGACAAAAGTATTGGGACACCTGTTTCTTTTGAAATCAAGGGTATTAAAAAATGTTTATCCTGTTTTTGTTGGAGTAACTGTCTCTACTGTCCAGGGAAGATCTAGAGCATTGATATGAGGATTTGATTGCATATAGTAACAAGAACATTAGTGAGGTCAGGATGTTGGATGATCACCACCACACTCCATCACTCCCCAACTTGTCCCTAAAATGGAGCACCATCATTCCAGTGGTGGTGTGGTGCTAGGTTCATGTGTATCTGCTCCAGAGAGTCCTATTCTATTGGCAGTGTGTTCATTTGAACCATATAAAGGTTTAAAGAACCTTCACTTGATTAAAAAAAGTTTTTTTACCAATATAAAGAGTATTTACACTTTTACATATTTCTTTTAGAAAAAATGTTTATGAAACCAACAGTGGTTCCTACCCGGAAACAAGGCAGGAATATCCCCTGGACAGGGTGTCCGTCCATCACAGGGTTTTTTCACTCCCTCATGAATATTAAATGATTATTAGCCTTCTGCACCTACAGAGCAGCAGCAGAGTGTTTTACTTGGTCGAAAAAAACATCTGCTCTCCTATGCAAACTCACAACCCACAGGAGCATATTAATGCCCATTACAATTATTCACTTTATAAAGACCATGCAGACTCCAGGGTTGTTCTGGGTGCTGTAGCTGGCAGCAATCAGCCATAACATTGAAACCATATTATACAACATATTGTGTAGACTCCCCCCATGCCACAGCCCTGACCCATCAGGCATGAACTCCGCAAAACCTCTGAAGTTGTCCTGTGGTATCTGGTCACCGGTACTGACCACCGCATACTGGTAAACACCCATCAAGAACTGCCTGATGTTTTGAAGATGCTCTGACCCAGTCTTCTAGCCACCACAATTCAGCCCTTGTCGAAGTGGCTCTGATTCTTATACTGACCCATTTGTCCAGCTTTTAGCACATCACCTTCACGAACTGACTGTTCACTTGACACATGCCATTGAAACCACCTAATCTCATTTTAATGTTATGGCTGATCTGTGTGTAAGGAAAACCTGTCGTTTACTGGTTGGAGCACATTTGATAGATACAGGCCTTTCTGTAGTATTTCATACTAGATATTTTACCAAATCTGATCAGATTGTCTGATGGAGATTTTCCCTCCATTATCTGTACAGCGTTTTCTGCTGCTACTGGGCTGATATTGATACTGGGTGTCGGCTCTATGCCGTCTCTGTTTCTGCAAAATGATTTCCCTCCACATTAAAACTCTGCTTGTTTAAACACTTACATTGTTTCTCCCCAGTGAATTCAGGATTACATCCTGGCTGACAGTTAACTGTGTGTTTGCTTCTGTCTGCAAAAATGTGTTTGGCTCATTAGTCGCAAGCAGATATTCCTGTAAACATGCCACACTCGACTCTCTTTATTCTGTCAAAAACTGTCCAATCTAAAGTCCAATGCTGTGCTTAATTCTAAAAGCAGGGCAGGGAGTGAGTGCGATGGCAGTGTTTACTGAAGGTGCTCAGGTGAAGTGTGAAGGCCGGCTTGCTGCACCCCTGTCTGCCTCTGACAGCTCTCAATGTGACCTCCCTCTACCCGACTGAGGCTGGGTGTTAAACACAGCATTAGAGCCTCAATTACACACTAGTGCAGACAGGAAAGGAGGAGATTCCTTTATTACTGTGCAGAGACAGGGGTGAGGGGGAAGAAGATAGAACAGTCAATTTCTCACTTTTCCACTCCTAATAAAGCACTTCACCCAGATACTTTGGCCATGGATATATCTTTTAGTTCTTTTATCCCAGTTAAAGTGTCTGAGATAGCTGTAGATAAAGAAATATTCCAGCATTTCGCAGCAAACTACTGGCCATGTTCACACTGCCAGTCTGAAATGTCACAAATGCCACAACTTGACCCAGATCGAATGCTTTCAGAGTTGTGTGGGCTAGGATTGGGCGGTATAACGCTAATACAGTATACATAGAAATGTTGACAGTATCTTAAAATGAGGACGGTATTTTAAAATTATAATGTGTTTGTGTCATATTTCTGTTCTATGTATATCTAGTTCTCAACCAAATCAGCTTATTCCACATCTTAAAAATGTGCATTTAAAAGAGCCACAGGGAGGGGGGCGCTGTGAGAGCTCACTGATTGGTGATGTCATGCTCTGAAAACAGGTGGGGGGAAAAACAGGCCCACCATAGTTGAGTTAACGATGGATTGAGTTTGTGTGAAAGGCATAATCACGCAAACCTGGATATCAACTGTGCCAAAAAACATATGAAAGCACTCCTTAGACCATTCCCTCGACTCTCAAGGATGCTGCTTTATTCCTAAACGTGTGATTTGAGCCTCAGTTAGCTGGAACACAGACTGTACTGTGTTCTTTAGCGTGCTGGCTAACTTATACATACGTACAAACTAAATATAGCTTGTCCAATTAGTTTTTCACCCAGAAAAGGGGGTGGGGAGGGGGTTGTATGCTGTTAAAAAGCATTTTCCTTACTTGTTTAGGAAAATTAAGGTGTGAACCTGTATAAATTGTTCTTTTAGTGTTGGTACTAATTTTCATTAGGAATAACAATTTCCAGTTTATACAGTTTTGCTGACCATGTGCATCCCTTCATGGCCACAGTTTACCCATCTTCTAACAGTTACTTCCAACATGATGATGCATCCAGTTACCAAGCAAAAGTTGTCTCACACTGGTTTCATGAACAAGACAGTGAGTTCAGTGTTCTTCAGTGGCCTTCCCAGTCACTGGATTTCAAATTCCAGTGCAACACCTCTGGGATGTGGTAGAATGAGAGATCTGTAGGTGACAGTCATGTCAACTTGGACCAGAATGTCATGGCAATCCTTGTGAACATCTTGTGAAACCCATACTTGCAAGAATTGAAGTCGTTTTGAGGACAAAGGAAGCCCTACCCAGCGTTAGTCTTAGTATAGTGGTGTGTGTAAGCCACAGCAAAGTAAAAATGATTGTTTCTCATTAGGCTAGAAACTCTATATTGGTGCATCTACAAACAAAGCTCTAACTCTTTTACAGCTCTTTTATGCAGAAGTGAAATGTGACATGTGGCCATCAGTCATTCAGTTCTTGCTTCACGTTCTGATGCAGGATTTCAGTGTGGTTTAAACCTGAACATAAAACCTGACCAAATGTTGCTTTCTCCCATTTGCATAGGCACCGTGGACTGATGTGGTCGCACTGATGTGATCACACCTGTCAATCTCAGCCTTTCCAGACAGTTTCTATTTATTTATTCTGGATATAGAAATTGTACCCTTTCAGATTATGCATCTATAATTAGCAGTGCACTTAGGCTTATTCCTTTCTGCAGCTTAATGATACTGTAAATACCGAGACATGTTAACATGAGATTAAAATCAGTATCAAAACAATGACCACTAGACCACTGCTATGAAAGGTATACTGACAGTCTTTGACTGTTGACTGTTCCGAGCCAGATCAAGATCCGAAAGCCCGCAGATGTATGAATCTTCCTACAGGCTTCACAGAGATGTTTTTCTCTGGTGTAATGTCGCCTCCTCCACACTTTGAAATGTCATTCTGCTGCATCACACCACTTTTATTCTCTGCCTCCTTCCTCACAGTGTAAGAAGCAATGCTTGTTAGCTGCATCAAAGCCCCGTTTGTACCTTTTGTGTGTGTGTGTGTGTGTGTGTGTGTGTGTGTGTGTGTGTGTGTGTGTTTCTCTAGAAGTACAAGAAAGAAAGACACTGGGTAAACTATACAGAGAGATTTTCTGGCAGCAATGGCTCTGTTAATTACTTTTTATTAATTACTCTCCTTTGGATTTGGATTTTTATTTACTCTATCTAATACTGTTTTCCACTTTAGAATAAGAGCAGACATCATAGCTATACAATATCACATATGGAATTGTGTTTTGACCAAAGATATGTTAAAAAAGCTTTACACACTGTTGGCATTCAATAGGGCACCTAGGATGCCTATCCAACAGACCTATCCTTATTCTGATTATGTTCCATAAGCTCAGCTCTTGTTTGCTGCCTAAGCAGCCAAGAGGAATTCTCAAGAAGAATTTGTACAAATGTGACAGAAAGTCAGTTTTTTTTACCTGAAGCTAGGGCTGGGCACTATGACAGTATTTTCTCGCATTGTGATAACTTGTTTAGTGTTATAAACAATATGCAATATAAACAATATGCTTTCATTACAAACAGTGTAATTAGACTGGTTTAATTAGATGCAGCAGATGTTGAATACAAATCACTGTACTCAGTACAGGAGAGTATGTGGATAGTAGTTTTTAAGAATCGGTCACTACTGATGTATTTAGTCTGTGGTTACATGTATTGTGATAAATGTTGTGTACCGTGAACAATGTCTTAATCTAGTATTTTTATCATATCGCCCAGCCTTACCTAAATCTATTTCTTACCTAACCTAAAGTTAGCCTAACCTGTGCCTTCACCTCAACCCTAAACTTTACCATAGTAGAATGTGAAATTGTAAGCATTTGTGCAGACGTTGCTGTCCAATAATTCATTGTTTTAAAGCTCCATAACAGGAAAAGCAGCATGAACGTAGCTTCAGGGGCACTGTTTTAGCAATTCTACAGACAAGTTGTGTGTGTTTGGCAAAACTGTGCTACCAGTAGATGGTAGCTGCAGTGGAAATTGTAAAATCTTTGTGCAAATGTTATGAATTTCTTCAGGGTAAAAATTTAGTTCTATATGTATATGTGAGATCTTGTGGAGGTATTTATAATAAATGTTCAAACTTAAACATATGTCTTGAAAATGGGTTCATACAATTTCCCTATTCATATTTGTCTTATAAACAACTTTTCAATAATTGTAGTAAAAGGTATTGGATAAAAGTATTTGTATAAAGCCTATAGCCCACATTTTTCTATTCATTTATTTATGTATTTCCCTGAGGTACACATGACATGTTTTTAACATATGATGTGATGTTTGCTTCCAGAATATCTTGGTATTTATTTGTATCCATTCTTCCCTCTACCAGTGAAATGTTCTCAGTGTCACTGGCTGCAACACAATCCCAAAGCATGATCAGTGTACCCCCTAAGTTTAACAGTTGGTGAGGTGTTCTTAACAAGAAAATCTAAAGCCTTTTTCTTCAAACATACCTGTGCTCACTGCAGCCAGAAAAATATATTTTAACTTAATTAGTCCACAGGACTTACTTACTTTAAAATAGCATCAAGCTTTTCTGAGATGTTCCTTTACAAATGTTGGTGAAAATGGTCTGAGAGCTTAAATCTCTTGAAGTGATCAAACCTTTTCATGGTGCTTCTTTCCTGTTTTCACTCTATAATTGCACACTAGAGAAATGATGCTCTAATTTTGCTTAATTTATAAAAAATGTTTCTAACTTTTATTTTCAGTTTGGACCATTTCTATTGGTTCCTTCATTATAAAATATCAGCCTATGTTAAGCAGATGGTATTTTGTAATGGTGTAAAATCCAAATTAACAACCCGAAAACTGGTGGAATGAGGTTTGTGTGTGTGTGTGTGTGTGTGTGTGTGTGTGTGTGTGTGTGTGTGTGTGTCTGTGTGTGTGTGTGTGTGTGTTAAAGCTAAACACTACTGAAGCGAGTTGAAACGAGAGTGTCATATCTGTTTCAGGATGCAATTGAAATTAGCGCAGCTTTTTATAGACACCTGTACTTGGTAACAGTGTGTGTGTGTGTGTGTGTGTATGTGTGTTGCATGCATATTTCTTAACGTGTGTGCGCGTGTGCGTATCAGTGCGTCAGTGCTTAATCTGTTGCTGTGTTGAGCCGTACAGCAGTGTCTGGGTGCGTTTGTGCCTGTACAGATTGACCTTCATGTACATTGCTCCATCAGATTGTTGTATAGAGCGATTTTTGAGGTAGGCTTTATGTGCTCTTGCATGTCTGGCACCGCGTTGATGGATTTCGTAGTGCATGTTTTTTATGTAGATAGAGTGTGTCATGGAGAGATAGTGTCAGTGGAGCTTCACATGCTTGTCTAAAGTTACATCAGACCTAAAATACACAGCAGGAGGAATTCAGCTGCAGCTCATAAGTGCACATACACACTCGTGCATACACACATATTTACACACTCAATTATATTCTCACACATTGTCTCTTTTTTCTCATTTTCTCCCCCTTCTCTCTTTTGTCTTTTTTATTATTTGTTTTAGCACTCGCAGGCCTACAGCATGTTCCATTACTTTCACTTAGATGGTAATCCTATCATGCAGTGGCCCTTACACTGGCTGCCTGCTGCAATTTCATACAGCCGTTATTTATTTATTTTTCAATGTCTGTTTGTTTCAGGGCTGTCGCAATTAATTGATACTTGATTAAAATACATCCTCACTCTCTGTGTATGAGCAATGATTAGTCTGCAGTTTACATGATGATTTATGGATATTTTCCATTGTCATACTGGCCTCTCTTACAGTAAAAAAAAAATATCTCAGTTAAAATCACTGTCTGGATGTATCGGTGGTAATAGTTGGCAGTTTACATGATGCTGATTGATGCATATTTTCCGTTGTCATACTGCCCTCTCTCACAGTAAAAATACAGAGTCTGATAGAAACACTCATTTCTATACATTTCTTTTCAGTACTGATAGCGGAGACTACAGTACAGTTGTGCATGAGCCAGAAATGCGGGGCTAAAGATTTAAGCTGACTAGGTGGATATTTGTAAATGCACTGGTTTTCATAACATCACAAAACCAAGGAATTCGGAATATGTAGTTTTTGAAGTTTACATAATCTATATATGGATGGACTTTCATTTTGTCACTGTCACCACTTTGTCTAAAAAGGTTATAAGATCTGTAAAACCGGGTTCTGCTGGCATTACTTGTCACATTTGAGCATTTATAGAAAAACACCAGTGGCAGAAAATGGGAAAAGCTCAACATAGTAACTGAAAACCAGCTGATATCAGACAAGATTGGTGATCTGGTAATTACTGTCCATTTTGTTATTTTTTGGAGTTTGGAGTTTGCAGCTTGCAGCTCTCTCTTGCTCTTGGTCTGAGTTGGAGGGTCACTGTAAAAATTCATTCCGTTACAGATTACTGATTTGCTATTAAAAAATGTAAATGTAACGATTACGTTGTTACTTTTGGATTAGTTATCTTTTTAAAGCCAAATATTCAAATAAAGACAAAAATAAAACTATGAATTCCCATGAAACAGACCAGTGTCAACACCAAATATGTCAAGCAATTTTGTCCCTTCTACATTATATATATGATTACTGCTGGAACAATTTTTTTCTTGCAGGGCAGTGTAAAGGGAAGCTTATAGGGCATTTTTGAAAGAGAAAAACATCAACCTCCTTTGGGGTTTCAGAGGATGCTGTTACACTCAACTAGCTGTCTGTGTCATAAATAGTTTTTTGCATTTTTATTTAAATCCCAATTTACACTTTTGCAACATATTAACAGTATATTCAGATTATTTGATGCCCCTAGGAAAACAATTATCATTGTGGGTGCCACTAAGTAGAACATATCGATGGGCAGCACAAATCTATTGAACACCTGTCCCTTTGTGGATAAGATCAGGATGGTCTTGTGAGTTTCAGGTTAAAAAAAGTTGAATAAAATCTGCCATTGTCCAGTTTGGTTGCATAGAAATCAGAATTGGGTTCAATTGTAACATTCAGAGCTGCAAAGCTAACCTGTACTTCCTAATTGTTCTTCAGTCAGAATGGTATTTTTGGAGGTTTATGTAGATTCAGTGTCAGACTGGTGCAGTTCTTAACTGACACAGTTTGGTGTTAAATGTTGTGTGCAAGGCCGCAGGGGTCAGGAAAAGGGCAGGAGCGTTAGTACCACTGTCAATCAAGATCTGAGCCCAGAACCCTGGAACGAACTCAGAACATCTGTGACTTTATTGTTGCCTCCAGCATTAAATGAAAACATTACTTGAACAGTAATTAGTAATTATTTGAATATTAATTAGTTCTCGTGAACAAAGTGGAGAAGTTCTGTTAGAAGTTCAGATTCTTGGGGCCCTGAGTGGTCCAGCAAATTACGGTCACTATGACCACAGGATCACAAGTTCAAATCCCGGTCTACTGCTAACCATCGGCAGCCGGGGCCCTGAGAGAGCACAGTTGGCCTCGCTTTCTCCAGGGTGGGTAGCCAGCAATTTCTCCCCACATCATTCATCATCCTGATGAATCAGCAGTGTTTACTATTTATACAGTGTGTTTGTGTGTCTAATGTGGTATGCTGGATGTTGAATAGGGAGGCAGCTTCACTAATGCTTTACTAATGTACTGGACTGAACTGGAATACACACAGGCTAATGCTTATGAGAGAAGAGTGTTTTTCAGGAGTAGATCTTAGATAATGTCCTGTTGTCAGTACATTCAGAAACCCTGTCTTTTTGTCCTCTTTAACTGATTACAGTCATTTTACAGTAACATTCCTGTAATCAATCACAGTATGTGGCGGTGAGGAGGCGAGGGAGCCGTGGGATCGCCATACGGCGCCACTCCACACCGCCCTGATGCTGCGCTCCTTGGGGTGTTTAGGCTAATAAGCCCCGGATGACGGCATACCAGTAGTGCTGACGGACTACCACAGACATACACGTGTATCAGGACTATTAGAACCTGAAGTAGACAACAGTTATGTTTCTCTGTATGTTTCTTTGGGTGTTTATTTTACCCAAACCCTACACAAAGAGCAGTGAGTTGTGAGTTGCTTGAATCCTACGTTTGTGTGGTTTCTTGACCTAGCTGCCTCCTGGGTCATGGTGGCCGTGGCCCTTTCCCCAATGCAAAAAACCCCCCAAAAAAACAGTAACTCTAGCCTGTTAAGAGTTAATGCACATGTTTATTTGAACATGGTGTAATGTGCTCACCAACAAAAGGCTTAAACAGCACCTTCCCTCTGTTGACTCTGTGGAATATTTTAGGGTGGATAGTGATGTTTATGTGGTCAAAGGCATGTGATGTAGAAATGACACAGCACTTTGCTCTAAGCATCCTTATGCAGACCTGTCAAAAACACACACGGGTGGAGGAAGGGAGTGTATTCAGGATGCTTCTGGAGTCAAAGATGCAGCTGACAAAGACATGAGGTATCTGCTTAGATCTCACAGCTGTCCCTGACCTCATCCTGCAGTAATTACTGTTTTTGAGGACAAATGACATGACACTGTATATATGTGTGTGTGTGTGTGTGTGTGTGTGTGTGTCACTTTCATGTTTATGTATCTTTCTCTCTCTCTTTTTCCCTCTCTCAGACTCCCACAAGCAGAGAGGCACTGAGGTCAGCAGCTTAACTGACTACAGCACCCATGACACATCCCTGGATAAAGGTAACAGCATGGGATTGCATGCAGACTTGCACACAAGCATAAACACATGCAGTGATTTAGTGATTCGGCAGGTTGAATGTGATATATGGAGGTGACTCAGTGTGAGATTTGCTGGCCTTTTAAAATGTGTGAAGATATGAACATAATTTAACACTCACAGAATTATAGACGCCTCCCGGTGTTAGTTGTTTTTTTTCTGAAACATGGTTGAAATTATCTTTAAAGGCTCAAATTATTCCAGAAGAAGTGTTGCTGGCCTCTCACCGCAATGTGCTGTTAGCAAGCTGAAAAGATTCTAGCTGGTCAGCTTTTAGCCCCACTCGCTTTTAGTCCTCCTGGGTTTGGCTTTCCTCAAGTCTTACTGTTACAAAAACAGAGTGGTACTTTTTGCCTTCTGATGTATGTTTAGCTCCAGTTTGGTTCAGCTGAGGTAGTCCAGTTTATTTTCGAGGGACCGGAGAGAACCTGGAGAGACGAGATGGTAAATGTTACGTATGGCTAGCATTGCCTTTTAGCTTAGCAAATCCCTGTTTACCCTCCCTGGCCTTTGTGCCGTTGCATGCTGACTTTGAGCTCCCCTTCTGCGGACACTGGCATAGACAAGCCACAGTCACAAGGCCTGGTTCACTTGGTTTAACTAGCAGAGCATGGTGGTAATGAGCTGCTCTCCTGTATAAACAACACTGGATTCTCCTAAAGTTGCCATTGTGTTTTGACTGTTGCCTGATTTAATTAATAGGTTGGGTTTATGTACGTTTTTGGAGTGCAAAGTTAACTAATCAAGTTAAAACTGTCTTAGGATTTTGGAATTGGCCCATTTTTGAAGGAGGACACAACAGTGTTCGAGGTTCGTGGTATGTCACCTTCTATGTACCAAGCTCTTATTCAACTATGCCAAGAAAAATACAGTTTGACAGTCTAGGGCTCTTTAAAAACAATCAGCGAAAATAAAATATAGATTTAGGAACCATTATGGATAGAAATGACCATTACTGTCCATTTCCTTCACCTTCAATCGATCCTGTCAGCTGGACTGAAACACCTGATATTCTGCACTGCGAGACAAAGTGGAGAAATATTTTTAGCATGACACAGCAATGCCCTGTGTGTATCCGCTGTGAAGTCCTTACCAGCAGCATCTATTGCACCCACCAAAGACATGGTCACGACCTTCCATCTCCATGCTGAAAGGATCTTCTCAGTTGGACTGAGGATAGCAGGGCTTCTTGAAAAAAAATCAGCTGATTAGTTGTGTACAGTGACTAACACAAGCTAGGTATTATCCCACACAGCTACATAATTTGGTGAGTCATTCCTGTCCAGCCCCCATTTCCTGAGATCCTCAGGAAAATCATTAGTACCTGGAAGCTAAATTTGACAGCATGTGTAATAAATTGATCTGAAATGTGAGAGAATGAGCTTGTTTGGTGGATCTCAGGATTTTTGTGTTATCAGTTTGCTTGATGTCACATCAATATCTGATCACTGCTGTTTACATAATGTATGTTTGACAGTTTATGACTGGTGGTTGGTTAATTTGTGCATGTAAGGGATTATGTAATAAGGATATTGATTAATGCATGTGAGGATAATGCAGTTCAGTGCAGTTTAACAGAAAAGCTTAATCAATTCTCAAGGTCTACTTAGTTGCATCACTGACCTGAGTGATAACCGCTGTACCTAGTATTTCTGCATGGAAATAATGGGAAATGTATAGATCTTTGAGCGAATGAGCTGTTGATGTGTTGTTTCATACAATGTTTCAGAAACAACAATTTTTACATTTCAAATTTAATACATATCTCCAGATTTTATTTGTTAGGTCATGTTCTTTATATATGTAAACAACCGTTATGGCATTTTATCTGCTCCATGAAGAATGTAATGTCTCAATGCTGTCGTTGCATTTATTTATGCACATGATCTAACAGTGGCAAACATTTGCAGATTTGTATTTTGTTTGACTAAGCAAGAGAACACATGAATGAGAATATAGTTTACACTCCAGTCAACTTATACTGTTCGTCTGATTAAACCAATCAGTAATAACTGCTTATTGATATGAAGTCAGAAACGATCTGACACCAAGAAACTCCAGCTGGCATGACAGTGATTCTGGACTAGGCCTGTGGCTGATGCGCTAATCCCATGGTAGCGATGTTAATTGTCGGCATGCTATCGCTACAGACTTTGGCACACACAATAGTGACACAGTATGTCTTTGCACCACTTCGCTTAACAATAGTATTTCAAGCAAGGAGACCCAACCTTAGCTTACCTAAGATTACATCTCCTCTCAGAGCACCTCAGAATGAAAAATATAACGAGGCAGATTTTGCGCAAGCACATTTTGTTCGTCAGTCACTCCCTTTCTCACTCACTCAGCCAGTCAGTAAGCTGGTAAGGCTGGACCGCTAGGCAAAATTCAGCATCAGACTTGTTCTGTAAACTGATTGAAAATGAGCTCATTAGCTAACTCTGGCAAGTTTACAATGATGTGAAAAGTGAAATATTGATTAATACACCCTGCCCCTGGTAAATTAATAAATAAATAAGTAAATAAATAAAAAATATATACACGCAGAAAGCCCACTTCCATGTACTGATCCACATACTGTATACTATCCCCAACATCGACAAAGTAAAGAAAATTGAAGAAGAATGCCAGCAAGACATTGGGTTTAATTAAACCATATTTATATACTTACTTAAAAACAATTATACAAATATAAATTTATATACATTTACTACAGTACTTTGCCTTGTCCTTTAAATACATAAATATGTCAAATTAAGCATCACTGTGGCAGTGGCAACACACTACTAAAATGGGAAAAAGGTTGAAGATGCATATTGTTCCTGTCCCACAGAAACCTTGAATCTATTCTTACCTTTTCACTTTTTTGATATGATTTCAATCTAGCATTTCACTTTTTCACAAGTTTCATGATGACTGAACCAATAAAAAATCTCCACAATGCCTTTATAATCTTTTAGCTTTGACTCTTATTGAAAGTAAATTTATTTTTTTGTTCCTTCTCTATTTTGCCTGTCATTGTTGTTGATTTAAACACTGTGAAGAAGTGGTTGTAGTCTGATAGCCAGACTATTAAGGCAAGGCTTTTTACCCTATGAATAGAGCGCTCTCCGTGGTGCTACACTAAATGTGCCATGTAGCTTTTCTCCAGATGATGAGGAACATCCTGCTTTGGAGAAGTCTTCACTGTTATGTCGCTTGAAGGCTCACTCTTTCTCTCTCTATAAGAGACTGTAATGAGTTTCTTTTGATAACCGCTTTCGCATTTCACTTTTTGTACAGCAGCCATTAGGAATGTTATGAGAGAGAAAGAGAACATTAACCAGAGCTCTGGGGCTTCAGTGGACTTTTCAGTCTTTTAATCCTGATTAGAAACCATTCCCCAGATGGACGCTCTTAAAAACAAAGGTGACAAAAGGGTTCTTAAGGCTGTTTTCACACCTAGTTCGTTTGTCTTTTTCCTTTCGCTCTGTTGCTTTCTCATTGCAGTGGCAAGCCAGCAGTGAACTGACCCACAGTTCACTTGAAAACGCTCAGTTTTTGGAGAACTACATTTCAGTCGTTTGGTGCATGGCAGAGTACGAGTGGCGTGTTCACACCTGTCAAAACGGACCAAAGGAAAAGTTTGATGGGTCCACACCAAACAAAGTAGGTGTAAAAACGCCCTTAGAATGGGGCCAAAGAAGAACCATTTTTGATTCCCCAGGAAGTCATCTTTCATATGTGTTCTTTAAAGAAACATGCATTAAAATTATATTATTGCTCTTACGGAACCTAATGTGGTAAAGCAACACTTTTTTTTTTTTTTTAGCAATTTTACTTAAAAATTACAGCTTCAAAATCATTGTGATGCTCCACATACCTGTAATACAGAGAATAGCTTTGCTGTTGTTGCTACTCCAGGCTTGACACACTGCTAACTGGGTAACTAACTAGGTAGCTAACTGGGTAACTGGTAAAGCAGGTAGGATAACAAGAACCAGAGTAATGTTTGTGCAAAATCCTGTCATATTACTCTACCACCTCAGTCCACATGCTTCTTTCACTTGCAGTGGCGGATCTGCATCTCCCAGCTTAGCTTAAGAGGTGGCTCAAGCGTGACTTACACTCTCCAACTGTAGAGGGAGCCAGTATTTCTAGAACAATCGAAATACAGCTTTTCTAGCTGACTGGATGGCAGTACTATGTGTACCCCAGTTTGACTGCAAATAACCTTTTAGCAGAACATTTAGTAGACTATGTAGGCTGGTCCACTATTCTACTGCACAAATAATGAGAGTCCTCCTAAGAAAACCTTTCCTGCATTCTTACCACAACATTCAGTGTCCAAGGTTTTTGAAGGAACATCTAAACTGCAGTCTGATGCATTTTTAAAGCAAATCCTGTGGGTTGATGAAGTTACAAATTGGCCACTATGAGTAAAGGACTTTGTCTGAAGAAAGAAAGAACACCTAATTAACTGTTAAGCACAGGGGTGGATTAATCATGCTTTGGGCTTGCGTTGCAGCCAGTGACACAGGGAACATTGTACTGGTGAATGGTAGACTGGCTTAAATTAAATACCAACAAATTCTCTAAAATTGTCAAGAAACATCTGAAGATGAAAAGAGGATGTCTTCTTCAGCATAATAATGATCCCAAACACTTACCAAATCCACAATGCACTACCTCAAGAGGTGCAAGCTGAGGGCCCGCACAGTCCCCTGACCTAAACATTAAAAAAATAAATAATAAATAAAGTATCACAAATTGTATCGGACCTGAAAGTAAGTGGGTTATTACAGCCCTAATACAACCACTGTTGTGTGCCAGTGTGTATATACAGAGTTGTCCTACTGCAGTGTTGTAGTTTTCATTATAGCCCTCCCCAGGAGGTATAGAAGTATATTTCCTGGCACAGATATTTCTGTGCTGTATGAGTTATAGTATAACAGGTTTAAGGTTGATGTGAGTGGTCTGAGTGCTGATGTACATCCACCACATGCTGTCTTATTTACCTGCTGTGTCACTTTCAAGACACATTTAGAAAATTACTCATTTCCACCAGCGTATTTTTCTCTCTCTCACTTTCTCTCACACTCTCTCACACTCTGCATGATGTAGAAAAGAATGGTTCTCCATGCTAATTTGTCCCCTGTTAGTTTTCTTAAATGACACAGCATGGCTTTCTTAACACTTTTGGTTGCAGCGTGCAGCCTTTATCCGATTACCTCTTGCCTTTTTTTAATGGGGAATACAACAAAAATGCAATGTTCTTTAAATTCTTAAATATAACAACATTTATTGCTGATATAAGCATTCTGTTAGATTCCAGTCTGATCCTCCCTAAATGTGCAAGAGCTCTAACACCCAACATGCCTAGTGAAATCTAAGCTGAAATTCTTATAGGACGCACTGGTGTAAACCTTTGCTGCTATGTCTCAGTTCCTGTGTGTTTGCAGTATAAGAAAATCTGAAAATTCATTCATAGCTACGTTACCATCCATAGTATTTTATGAACAAACATTTGAACATTTAAAATGTTGTGGTATTGTAGGCGGTTGCTATAGTGTCCCAGTTGTTTGCCAAGTGGTTGCTAGCATGTTGTCAAGTGATTGCTGTGGTTGGATGTTACTTGTATATTGAGAATTGTCTGTAAAGTTTATAAAATGTCAATTTCAGCAGATAAATAATTGGTCAAATCCAGAAATGTTTAGAGAGTAAAAGTGATTTTCTTTAAGAGGAAACAAAAACGCTACGTCCCAAACCAATCAAAAGCACCCTAAAAATATAAAAATATTTATAGAAAAAGTCAACTCTATTTCTACAATCACCACAGCCATACTCTGTGTAGCATAATGTTAAACAAAAGATTTGGCATTTATTATGTAAAATATTTTTTGGACAATTGTTCTGTTTTAAACCTGGATAGGGCAGTTCTGCAGCATCTAAAACTCTGCCTAAATTGATGATGAAATGAGGGGGGTTAGCACTACTGCAGAGCTGTAGCATTACTGTCGATACACACAAACATTCATAATAAAATGACAATCACAACATAATCTGACTTTTGTGTCCATTTTCCAGGTTGTGCTCCCAGAAGTCTTCAGGCCTTGAAATTAGTTTTTGAAAGTGGAGCAGATACATTCATTTTGAGCCTGGGCTTATAAACTACTGGACTTATAATACTGACATTATGCTGCACCTATTTCATACAAGCAGTGATTCCAAATGAAACTCTGAGACACCAAAATGAACTGTTATGCATGAACTGTGAACTGTGATGCTCACTGTGAACTGTAAACTGTGATGCTCACTGTGAACTGTGAACTGTGATGCTCACTGTGAACTGTGATGCTCACTTTTGCATATTTATGTGGTTAAGTTACTAGGTTATTTCTTATTGGTTACTAAGGTGTTTCTAGGTGGTTGCTATGCAGGTGTTGCTGCTAGATGGTTGTTATGGTATTATGTGTGGTTGCTATGGTGTCCTAGTTGGTTGCTAAGTAGTGGCTAGCATGTTGCGCAGTACCTTGTGTAGTTGGTCGGCTGTTACTAGTGTATTGGAAAGTGACATGCATGTGTCTGCAGACTGCATGCAGAAACTGCATGTCCAGTTAAATAGCTGTATACAAGCCTGAATTGCACAGTCCGACCAAACAATCTGGAGTGAAATGTTGTTTAAATCGTGATTATTATAATTTGGATAACATAATGGTAGAATAGTTGTGGACATAATAAACTAATGTCATTATTACATTATGTTACCAAGGACTGCTGTACCTGTACCTGCTAGTTTTCATATGTTCTTAGTTGTATGTACTTTATGCAAATGTACTTTTAATATCCAAGAAGTGGAGTAGTTTGTGCGAGATACCATACCATGCCATACCAATACCATAAAACAAATCACCACTAAAAATGTAGTGTGTGTGGGTGTGGGTGTGGGTGTGTGGTATCTGAAGCAAAGGTGTTAACTAAAACATCTGCTTACCAGCAGCTGGAGAGTGTGTTGGTTAAGTAGAGAGAGAATAAGAGAGTATGCATTCACCTGCTGGAAATTCTGCACCTTGACCCCAGCTCCTCCCTTCATTTTACCTGTGTGTGTGTGTGTGTGTGTGTGTGTGTGTGTGTGTGTGTGTGTGTGTGTGTGTGTGGTGGGGGAAGGAGGGGTTAGTTGAGGTCATGGTGTTATTTCCAGGCTGTCTCCGCCCAGTTTGTTTGAGAGAGAGTGAACAGGAGGAGGGGCAATGAAATACTAGCAAACTTTCAGTTCTCACTATGTAGAGAGTGGAGAGCGAGAGACCTACAGAAAACCAGTGAATGAGAAAGGGAGCATTTAAATGTTTGGCCCACCTCATGTCACTTCTGGAGCGGAGTATGCTTTATCTTTGCAACTGATAAATATGAGGTATCAGTAGCTGCTGTTGGAAGAAGACTGAGGCTCTGGGGACAGTGTGAGAAATGAAGTCGGACAGAGAGGAAGGGAGAGCCGGTGAGTAGCTGAGCTTACGAGTGTTCTTCCTGAGGCATAACAGAATCGTTAGGTGTTAAAGGAGAGCTTGAAGACCTGAATGACTGGTTGCCCTTTCAGTGAGTGGGGTGTGGGGGTCAGTGCATGGGTGGGTTTAGGTGTCTGTTTCAGTGTGCTGAGAGCTTAAAACCGTTATGATCTTTGGACCTGTTTACTTTCAAAATGATCCAACAGGATCTGTGAAAGGAGATGCTGTTTACATTCAAAACCTTTCCTAGGTGAGTTCAGACACAGGTAGCAGTGATACAGAGAGAAGATGCACAAACTGTCTACCAGGGGTATTGATCTCACACCTTCAGTGCATCATAAAATCTTATTTTTGATTATTATTTTATTTTATTGTTTTGATATGATTGAGAATCATGTTTTAAATTTAGTCTTTACAGTATTTCAAGTTCAAGTTTCAGGTTTATTTGTCATTTGCACAACATGTCAGGACATTTATGCATTGCTTGTGGTGAGGCTCAGGTTGATGCTCTACAGGAGGACAAAACTATATACATACTAAACATATTAAAATAAAGTTTAAAAAAAAAGTTTAAAAATTATATTAAATACAAACAAAATATACACAGAATACAGAATATACAAAGACAGGAAGGATCTGTAGAAAGTAATAGTTCTGTATGGAATTGTTCAAAGAACAATTGCACCTTTATTTTTTTAAAGTTTACAGTATTTTTTCACTGTCTCAAAAAATCCTCTCATCTCCAGAATAGGGGTGTAACGACTAATGGACTTATTAGTTGATTAGTTGTAGTGCACTTACAGCCTGAGCAGCTGTCTGTCACATGAACAGAGCTTGTGGACAAAACCATATGGAGCCAGAAGGCAACATGGCCACACATCTGCAGAGACATCACTCTGGTGTGTGAGTGGTAAGCAGAGTTCTATTAGTGGGAGGAAATGTGAGTACAGTGTAACCTACAGACGTTATAAATAAAGAGTCCGAACTGGTCAAAATATATTAATCAACATGGCGCTTGTTAACTGAAAGTCCCGCCCTTCGCCTTAAAAAAGACCCAGTCAGTTTGCTGGTTATGGAAAAAGTCTTGCTGCTTGCGCTGCGACCAGAGGAGAAGTGGCTCTTCGTAGCAGTAACACAATATACTTTCTGACTGAAAGCTGAAATTTGTGTCTCCCTTTTGACTTTTTGCTGATATAAAAAATGATGGGGAAACTGGTTAAGGGAAAACTGGTTTAGTTTTGTTATTTTATATATGCTACTTTTGAAGCATTACATTTTATTTATCTACTATAACAGCAGGAAAGTTGAGTTATTTGAGGATTGAGCGACTCATAATTTCAATATTCAATTATTTAACTATTCGTTGCAGCCCTACTCAACAATAGCAACTTTACAGGAGAGAGAAAACACCAAGAGGTCACTAGAAGTCATTGACCAATGGCATTGTCACAAGTCATTATTCCAAGTCATTTTGGAGCTTTTGTATTTGTCCATTCATCATAAAGATGAAAGATTCGCATTGTCAAAAAGCCAAAAACAGCAAAGTGGAGATGCAGGGTTTTGTTTAGCAGTTACTAAGGTGTTGCTAGGTGGTTGCTATGCAGGTGTTGCTGATAGATGGTTGTTATGGTATTATATGTGGTTGCTATGGTGATGCAAGGCTTTATTTACATCTTAAGAACAATATAACAGACATATATTTTTATTTCAGTCTTATTGTGGCCAAAAAAAGCGTATCATGTTGCATGCATTCTTCATAGTCACGCTCCTACTATCTGTGCATGTTCGTAAATTGACATAAAAAGTCACACCAACACCATGGTCATGGTCTTGGTTGTGCATTTTATTTTTTCAGGTTCTCCTAAATCTTCAGGGCTTGAAATTAGTTTCTGAAATTGTAGGAGGATATAAATTAATTTAGAGTCTGAGCTGAGGGCGCTCATTGCTTATAAACTGGCCTCTCTTCTTTCTGATCTCTTTCCGACCTAGTGCCCTCTCCATTAAGTACACAGGAGCAGCAATCTGTCATTGGCCTTGGCCCTCTGTCTCTTTCTAAATAAGTGTTTCATCCCCCATTTTTACTCTCATTCCTTTTGTCTGAGGAAGACCACATTATTGATTCTCCATAGTCCTGCTCTCTGTACTCTTGTTCTCATTCGTTTCTTACATTTGCCATCGGCTCTGGTAACAGAATACGCAAAGTCAGAGTGTCCTGCTGAAATTATACTGGCTTTCTATAGGTAACCATTTGTATTAAATTTTGTGAAGTATGGTGTTATTGTGAATTACGTGAATTGTGTGCCCTTCTTAGGGTTTTTTCAATTATTTATCTATATTTATTTATTTTTTTTTTAATTAACTTCAATTGGTCAATTCTTTCAATTAAATTGTAATACTTAATACTTTTTTTATATCTTGCTGTTTTTTATTTTTTATTCATTTTATTTTTTTTGCCATATCAGAACAAACAGGAAAAAAGCAGAAATGTAGACTCAACGCTGTTGATCTGGAATATAAATCAAATGGAAAGGGAATTCATTATGTACTTAAAATGTAATTAATTGTGCATGTTAAACCTAAACCTTTAGGCTATTTTAGGCCTTCAGACTAAAAGGTACATGTTTGTAAAGGAAACCTAAAATCAAACCCTACGGTCATAATTTTGTGTCTAGGTACATACAGATATGCACCACAGAAATTCCATGTATTGAAATACAGTATTTTACCATCCCCAATGATGGTTACTCAAAGTACCAAAGTGTCTGACTGCATCACAGGCAAGTCGTTAGGTTTGATAGGGTTCTGGCTGGGGCTCCTCTACTGACCAACAAAGCATCTGAAGAAGTATAGATAAGTATAGATGATGTGTATCTTTTCATCAGGTCCATTATTTATAACATGAAATACTATTTATACCGTGGCATCTAAGGTATCCATATTGCCCAATACGTCCAGCTGAACATTTGAAATTCATATGTATTTACAAATAATAATGTGCCATAAAAGAAAATTTCAAATAACTGCTACTTTATAATAAGAGCTTCTTCAAAGGATGTCTCATTTCCTTAATGAATTAGGCTCTTCAAAGCATGTGTAATTTATCAGGAGCGGTGTTGAAAAGCAGCTGACCAGCTCATTTTATGCTCCACACACACACACACACACACTGGTTTGAGTAGCCCGTTATCTGCTGCTTGTGTGATTGTGCAGCTGTGTGGCTGCATTATCCACTGAGAGCTGCTTTACGTATAATGACATTTGAGTGCTTAATTAACACAGACATTAATGTAGACAATTTGTAACCGAGGCTGATGAACGTCATTCTGTCGCACACAGTTGACTTTAGTTCAGTTTGCTTGACCGAAACTTGTCTTCTTCCCAACTTTTACCAATATATTATGACCATACATACTGAGTAATATGCTGTTTGTGCTCCCTGTGCAATCAAAACTCCAAACCATCAAGGAATGAACTTTACCCAGGGCCAAACAGTGTGTGCAGTGTGCCATAAAGGGTTGTACCTGGTCTGCACAAGTGTTTATGTAGCCTAGGTGGAATGTAAAGTTGACATTAATGTGAATGCCCGGACCAAGAGATTCTCAACAGAACATTGCCATTGCATCGCGGTTCTTTCACCAGTCATAGATTTTTTTGGCCAAATGAACTCTGGATCTTGAACTGGTTTCACTTTGGATTCCAGCGAACCGGCCTGCATTTGCACCGGTTTTAATGGGAACCAAGGATGCGCCATCAAAGGAGGTTGCACTACGGAAGTAAACAGTAGACCACTGAACACTCTTCTATGGTGTCGCCATTGTTGCTTTGTCTTCCCTTTACAACTTGACATGTCCATAGAGGTCATCGCCAGTCTGGAATTGGACCGCTTGGTTAAATTATCTGCGAACTGCAGCGTAACCCGGTACACGCTGGCTGAGAAGGGCTGTCTAGTAGCTCTGACTGATCTACAGCTGTGCAGTATACTGCAGGAGGCGCTGCACTGTGTGTTGACCCATTCTTCACGTAACCATTATTCAGATGTTTTTATGACTTGTGGAACAGTGACCTCTCTGTCGGTTTGGCCCTTCTTTGCCAGTTTACATCAGGGGGTCTTGAGCAGCCAATACCATCTCACTGATTTGTAGTTTATTCTTCCTAAGACCACTGCTGACCAGAACCACCCCACTTGCCTTGCCATTTCTGAGATGTATCTGAACCAATACTCTTAACGGTTTGGCCCATCTCACTCAGGTCTCCACACCTAGCAATTGATCTATCTATCTATCACAGACAAACTGCACCATAAAATAGCCATAAAAATAAGTGCTTTATTAGCCATTAGTCATCACCGGTACAAAAGTTGACCTCGTTCTGCTCCACTGGCCACAAGGACGGCCTGATAAAGGCAATTCAAAGGCTAGCTGCATGACATAAGAGGGATTATTCAGAACATCATTATCTTTTTTTAACAGGCTTTTGGTCACAGTACGAGTAGAAGGAATCTGTGTTTATTAACAGAACTGATCGCTCAGCACTGAAGACAAGTATAAATAATAAAATCAACCAATACAAAAAAAAACCTTGGTGAAAGTGGTACAGACAATTAGATGGACCTCTGTGCAAATAATTCTGCTTGCTCATGAATTTTGGCATTGATTTGACGCCATAGGGTCAACCTGGGATGGCATAGCAACCACCTTAGCGATCACCTAATAGACCATAGAGACAACTTAGAAGCACCACAGCAACCACTTAGCAGCACCATAATCATCAGCTAGCAACACTATGAAAACTACCTGAAATGCAAACTTCCAGAAAAGCACTTTTCTAGTTGTTTTTGCTGTTTTATTAAACTCAAATTTCTTGATTAATGGTCAGAAATAATCAGTACGCAACAGTCCGAGTCCTGTGCTGTTGTACAGTATTTTCAGATGGCCCACACTTGCAAAATCTGCTTTTGGGACCATTAAAGCACATTTGGCAGAGTTTTGGCAGTGGAGCCATCTGACTGTCTGTAAAGTCATGTAAACAAAGCCAAGCATCTGAGCCCCTCCATAAAGCGCATACATGTGCACACCCGCGCACTCACATGCACACGCTCACATGCACGAGATAAGGTTTGAATGTTCAGAGGCGTGCGACAGTTTCAGCGCTGCAGAGCTGATCTGATTTATGCTACTTCTTCTTTTGTCTTCGTCAACACCGAGCTGCCAAGGCCTCACGATCACAATTCCCCCACATCAAACCGACTCGCATGAAAGGATTTACACCGCCATGATTCAGTGTTGTTATATGGTGAGCCAGTCACTGCAGTAAGCCACCTTTAAGCTGATTTGCAAAGGAACCAGAGCTTTAGCATTCAAAGTGAAGCTGTTTCAATCAATTTGATCTGTATTGACTGTGTTTTATGCCTGAATCTTGCTGGAATCCTTCACCTCCTGACCCCTGTCTGTTATATGGACAGTTGCTTTTCCCTGACGAAAGCCACTCTGAATGTTGTGGCACGTAACTTTTGCTTCTTGATGATGGGGCCATTGAGCTGTGTTCTCTCTTTCTCAAGGCATTCTGGGATGCAGAAGATAAACATCTCTGTTTCTACCGGAATGGAGAAGTCGATGACCAATAACATGCCCAACAATAGAGCCCTGAACCTCTGTGAAAAGTGGATAATCCTTCAATACAGCTCTGTTATTGCTCCACCAGCACCACCTTAAAGGTGCAGGATGTAGTCATGCATATTTAGGCCAAAATAAGGATAGAAAAGTGAAGTAGTTGAAGTACTGAGCCTCTTAAACCCTCTTAGACTTCAGTTCCTCACTCTCATAACTACATAACGTTCATATTAGTTTCTTGATACTAATGCTGGGTCATATTAATACATACCTTTCATAATTTTTCTGAATGTATTACAGTGTCATATACCAATTACATCTAAAAAACCACCTATCTAAAATCAGACAGTCTCCTTTCTGCATTCTTTCTCCTTTTAGAGACTCCTGATCTCCTCTCTGCTTTACTTTGCTCTTTTCTTCTCTCATACTCTCGGCTGATCTCTGCTCTTCTCTTCTTTGCTGTTGTATTGTCCATTCTGCTGGGCTCTTCTCTGCTCTGCTTTGCTCTGGTCATCTCTTCTCTGCTTATCTCCTATTATTTTCTTTCTTTGCTCTTCTCCTCTTGTCTCTTTTCTGCTTTGATATTTTATTTTCTGCTCTGCTCTTCTGTTTTTCTTCTTTTTTTCTGTTCCTCTCTGCTCTTCTTTTCTCTGCTCTTCTTTTCACTTATTTCTGCTTAGCTTTTCTCACTTCTGCTCTTTTCATCTCTTCTGTCGTTCTCTGCTACACTCTTCTGCTTCTCTGCTTATCTGTGCTCTGCTTGTGTGCTCTACTCTTCTTTTCACTGATTGTAAGTTTTGTATTTCTCTCTCTCTCTCTCTCTCTCTCTCTCTCTCTCTCTCTCTCTCTCTCTCTCTCTCTCTCTCTCTCTCTCTCTCTCTCTCTCTCTCTTACTCTCTCTTACTCTCTCTCCCCCTCTACCCCCTACTGTGGTTCATTTTCTTTCTTTTAGATTGGGTCTCATTTCAGAAATCTTATTTATGACTCACTAATCTTTTTCCATCACATTCTCTTTCTCACGCTCTTCCTCTATTTCTCTCTCTTACTCCATATACACACACACACACACACACACACACACACACACACGCACAAGCACACACGCACACACTCCTTTCCTACCATTTCCGGATGTGTAAAGCCTGTGCATACTGTGCATCCACTCAGGATTATTTTGCATAAAGCATAGTTGCAGCTATTCCATATTGAAATGTGTATTTCAGTGAATCCTCCGTGCTTACGGCATTCAGGGAGAGAGAGTTAATGTATGCGCATATTCAGCCGCTCTGCAGATTGAAGCAATTTGCATTAAGTAGCTGACTTTGACTAATCATTAGTCCTAATCGCTGTCTCTTTCATCTCTAAACACCATTACTGAAGTCTTTAATATCCATCTCACACACAGTAACTCACAAACACACAGCTCTAAACACTTTAGATAATTCTAAACCAGAGCCCAAATGTAGGATAATACTTTATAGAGTTTTTTTTTTTTGTCATTAACCTAGTTTTAGAAGAAAACATTTATTAGTTAATTTATTAGTTAACAAATATTAGTTTAATTGAGTAATCTGTAGACTAATTGTTTGGTTGATTTAGCCTTGACACAAACAGGAGACCTACAGAGTGATAACTTGGCGTACAAGTTTATCTTCTTTTGCAAGTTTTAAATATATATTTAAATATCATGTAAAATTAACTACACATTTTAAATCTTAATCTGGCCTCACAGACTCCTGTTTTTAGTCTGGACTTCATTGCTACAAAATCTTGGTCTTGACTCTTGATTCGATGTGTCCATGTCTCACTCAACTCTGATTTGTACATGTCCTGATGGGAACTCAGACTCTGTGTCCAGATTACTGTGTTGACTTGGACTCAATGTGTCCAGGTCTGAGTTTTGACTTTGATTTGAAATGTCCAGTAATTGATCTTGACATGGACTTGATATGTCCAGGTCCCTATTTTAACTTTGACTTGATGTGTCCAACTCTGACTGTATTTGTCTGGGTCAGACCAATTAAGACTTGATGTGTACCGGTATCAGTCTTGCCTTGGACTCAATTTGTCCAGATCTCTGACTCTGAGATGACTCTCTGATTCTACATGTGCAGTTCTTGCTTTTGACTCAAACTCTGCAGCCCTGGTGGCCTGAGTTTTGGCTCAGACTTGTCCACTGTGTCCAGGCTCCAGAATAAGTATAGATTTGGACCCGGTAATGGTCTCAACATTAACAGTGACTATAACGTCACAATATTGTGTTCTGTCCATATCATGCAGCTATATTATACTGTCTTGTCATTTTTTTTTTGTCTCTCCTTTTCCCCCACAGTGCTGCTGCGTGAGGAGGTGCTGTGTCTCCAGGAGGAGGTGGCTGAGCTGAAGCGGATGAAGGAAATGTTAAATAAGGAGCTGGAGGAGAGCGGTGGAGGCTGTTCTGCTGAGCTTCTCTCCGCTGCTGAGCTCCGAGTGCAGTTGTCCCAGAGAGAGCAAGAGCTGGACCGTGCCAATGAGGCTCTTCAGGGTGAGTCCGCAATTAGCCGGCACGTCCAGAAAAACTGACCCATACAGCCTAGACCCAACCCCAGAACTGACCCCAAATTACCTGAATTTGCAGTGAGCTGCCATCATTCATAATTAACCCTAGTGTCTGTAACCTTTTACTCCCTCACCCTGAGTCTGTCCCCTTCACCCTCATTTTTCACCCTTACCTCAGACAGCATGGGGTGACTCCTAATTAACCCTGACCCTGATGCTGACCTTTACTGCCTATTAAGCTTCTCAGATAGGGTGGAGCATGTGGTGGAGGTTTTGAACAGTAGCTGGAGTTCATTTGGGGCCTATAGCCACGGCTGCATATTGCTGACCTTCACTGATCCTACCTGACCAGATTCTTGGACCTTTCATACTGCCCAGGTGTTTCTAGGTCTAAAATCCAATTGATTTATGTGGTTGTTGATCTAATAGGAACAGTTTTACTGGCCTAGGGTTTTGCCTGGTTGTCTTCTATATGTAAATAGCTTAGATATTAAACAAGCTGTGTGCGTAATTGAAAATAGCCTACAAATGTGTTTCACAACTGGCTTCCCTTAACAAATGGTAGAATTACAATGGTAGAAGAACAACAGATTGACATAGCTTTAGTTAAAATTTAGTTATGCTTTGTCTGTAACTCATAACTAACGCGCCTCAATTCATCATGAAATAAAGGGGATTTTTCACCTTGTTACGAAGCAGCGACCATCTGAATGTTAGTGCTCCCACTAGTCACCACAGCAAAAAATCTCTGAATGCCTCCTTTCTACCTTGTCCACTCCTCACTAAGCCCCGTCTCTTCATGCTTGTTATCAACCCCATAGCATTCAATTTGTAAGTGTACTGAAATTGCAGGAGACCTGTTGATATTGAGGCTGGATATACTCTTTAGATCAGGTTCTTTACATCTAAACATGAATGCAATGATTGCTTTGAGTCACATCATTATTGGAAAAGTGTTAATTAAAATACACAAATAGCATAGTTTTAGTAGAGCTAATTTACTGCCATATCTATTTATATAAATTATTTATTTATCTGTCCATCCATCCATCCATTTTAAAATCACTGTAACCCTATAGAGACTTGGAGATTTTCACTTGCCCCAGTTTTATTTTGAGCCCATCCTGTCCTCTGCGTGCTGTACGTAATATTGGTCCCTGAGCCACCCACAGCCAGCTGCTTCATTTAAAACTAATAAAGAGGCGTGAACTCGTTCTTCTGAGCTTTAGAAAAGTCATTATTTACTAGAAAGATCATAATCCATTAAGAGAATGGCTCATTCAGAGCAGATGCACAATGCAGGTGGTTATTACAGTACAGCATACCGTCATCATCCGAGGCGTGTAATATGTTCTGCATGTTCATTTGTTTTTATCAGTGTATCAGGGTTTTGTTCTGCACCTTTCCTTTGCCGTGTTTTTTTTTTATATATGGAAGTCAATTTCCTCCAGAGAGTAATAAAGCTCTGTTCTGTAATTTCATATTCATCCATGCACTGTATCTTCCTTGCCTATCAGTGGGTGGTGGTGTTATTGTTATTTGTTTATTCTCGGTTTTCCTTCGGGCTGGTTGCACCTGTTAATGAGCAACGTTCCGAAATGATTTATTTATTTATTTATTCTTTGTTTTGTTTTTTCTTAACCTTAATTTGAGCATGGAAGTCCCACTGAGACAGAAGTCTCTTAGAAGAGAACACCACTTACAAGCCACAAAACATGCATTCAGTTTCCAATTACCATGTCTAATGAGAGTCTAATTGCTGAGTTTTTAATTAAAATATTAGATTTGGCTGCCGTTCACTCCAAACACATACCAACCCAAACCCAGACAGCCATCAGCCTTAACAAAAAGAAACTCCTTCATGATATCGTGTTGGTCCCCCGTGTTCCATCAAAACAGCTCTGAATGGCTGATTGATGGGTTTTTAATAAGGAAAGACATGCGTATAAGACCATGTTTCAAATTACTTGACTAGTAAATTGTCGGGTACTAGTAAAGTATTCAGGGAGCCTGTATGGTGAGGAGGGAAGTTAGGATGATTCTAAGAGCCTGTGACTGATGGGGCCCTAAAACATTTATTCATTTAGGTTTTAGTCGTGGGGCCCAGTGTAATGTCTTTTCATTGGGGCCCAAAATCCCTGGCAGTGCCCCTGAAAGTACTAGTAAATATGTGCATATTGTAATGGGTTGTCCAAGACCAAAACATAAATTATTAAATTTGCATATGCTTAATATGGCAAAGAACTACCTATTTAGACAGGGACAGACCATTTGACTGACATGGAAAATGACACATCACAGTAGCATCCGTCCAGCATCTGCCTTCCTATGATGTGCAGCTCACTCTCTATAGCATCTGGCTAGCTTCACCTCAGCACGTGGCTCGCTTTCCATGGCTGCCTGTAGCATCCGGCTAGCTTCGTCAACTTTCACAGCCGTCCGTCACGTGCAGCTCCCTCTCCATAGCTGGCACTAGCATCTGGCTAGCCTCACTGATTTCTCCATGTCACATGACTCACTCAAGGGTCGCAAGAAACCCAATGAAGCTAGCCGGGTCCCGCAGTTCTGCAGATACCTGTAGTAGAACTCATCCAAGCAGTGCTTTACCTGGCCTTTGCAGTTAGCCTAGAAAGGCTTCTGCTAGTAGCCTGGATGCTTGTAACTTTTAGCCTGTAACTTTCATTATTTTACTATACAGATAACTACAGTTCTACTATCCTAGGTCACCTTTACCTGCTAAAATGGGCAGAACCTGCCAGAAGGCCCAGGTTTCCATTCCTTTCTCCAACAAATTAGTAACTTAAGAGTAACTGTGCTGTTTTTTTGTTTTGGTTTGGGATTTTTTTCATTGCTTTCCATATGGTTTCTGAATAGCAAGCTCAGAGTGGTATGAGTCTG
Source organism: Salminus brasiliensis (assembly GCF_030463535.1). NCBI lineage: Eukaryota > Metazoa > Chordata > Actinopteri > Characiformes > Bryconidae > Salminus > Salminus brasiliensis. The sequence goes on from NC_132883.1 coordinate 12,225,574, forward strand.
GGAGTTTAAAATGTTAGAGCTCACAGAATTACTCGAAATGCCCCTCGCTATTTTTTTCAGCGTCTGATAGCAGAGCAGCTGGGCAGGGCTGAACTCTGACTACAGTACATGCCTCCACTTCCTCTGCCAGGTGCTCCTGTGTGTGTGTGGGCGTGTGTGTGCGCTCGCGTCTGTGTGTGAGGGTCTTTGTGGCATGCTGGCTAGAGTTTCGCTTCCACATAATGAGTCTTTATTTGGGGAAAATGGCCAGAATGTCCTTGCAAAAGTCAACACGTAATTTGCAAGTCAGACTTGCAGCTTCTAACGCCTCCTAAGAGCAACACTCCGTTAAAACCTCACTGAGCAGAGAGAGAGAGAGAGAGAGAGAGAGAGAGAGAGAGAGAGAGAGAGAGAGAGAGAGAGAGAGAGAGAGACAGAGAGACAGAGAGACAGGGCCGGAGGGATAATGAGCTCCAAAGAGCGTCTGTCAGAATGAATTCATGGCACCTCTTGTGTTCATGTCAGACTGGTCAGTCCATTTAGTGAAGGGATGTACTCAGTCTGTATGTGCTGTATAATGGTTCCTGTACATTGCACAGGTTTGTCTACTTCATTCTTTGTTTTGCTGTCTTATTCATTCTCTCGCTCTCTATCTATCTATCTATCTATCTATCTCTATCTGTGTCTCTCTCTATCTCTCTGAGTGTCTCCTTCTCTTCCTCCTCTTTTTTGTTTCTCTCCCTCTCTCTCTCTTTTCTTCTCCCTCTTTTTCCTTCCTCTGTTTCTCTCCCTTTTTTCACTCTGCCCTCCTCATTTTTCTTTGTTTCTGTTTCTCTCTTGCTCTCTTTCCCTATCTCTCTTTGTGTAGCCATGAAGGCGGACCGTAAGCGGTTGAAGTTGGAGAAAGCGGAGTTGGTGAATCAGATGCAGCAGCTGTATGCCACACTGGAGAGCCGCGAAGAGCAGCTCAGAGACTTCATCCGCAACTATGAACAACACCGCAAAGTAAGAAACACGTCAACATGCTGAAATACACCATTAGCAGTGCAGGGAAGTATTAAACGTCAGAGCTCTAGTAGAGAGAATTCTGCTATTTCGTCCATTGTAATGTCTGCTTTTATGTGCCCTAATTTCCAGACCATCTTTTCAGCCTTGGTCATTGGAATTAAACAGCCTGTTTTTGTTACTGTGCCTTTAAGACTGATGTGGAAATAGACTGTATTCTGATTAGCTGTCCTGTATTGTGGCCCATTCAAAAACAGTCCTGACTGAAATGTACAGAGTGGGCTGATAAGTTTGACTGGTAATCCCTGGGAACACTGGAGGACTAAATAAACTCCAAAACCCTGACTGGGGAGTGTGCACAGTGTGCACTTCCTGCAAGAACTGTGTATTGCTGCGTTATCAGAGTCCTATTTGTGCAAAATCATGTGATCTTGTGTGTGTTGCGGGGGCAGGAGAGTGAGGATGCCGTGAAAGTGTTGGCTAAAGAGAAGGATCTGCTGGAGAGAGAGAAGTGGGACCTGCGGCGTCAAACTAAAGAAGCCACAGAACTTGCGACTGCACTGCGCTCTGCACAGGACCTGAAGGAGAACAGAATCAAAGAGCTAGAGGCCGAACTTGCTATGGTGAGGCACCCAGACATTCAGAATGACTATTTTTTACAGCCTTATTCATAATTTAATGTTCATAATTCAGATATGCATTTATATGGACAAAAGTATTGGGACAACTTCTCATTTATTGTTTATCCTGCTTTTGTTGGAGCAACTTTCTCTGCTTTTCAGGGAAGGCAGACAATTTAAACAAGAATCCTAATAGGTCATTTAAAGGTCTCTACTGTGTCTACTTTTTGCCTACCAAGCGATGACAAAAAATGAACATCCAGCAATCCATCTTCTTATCTGCGTCTTCCTGGTCAGGGTCACAGTGGGTCCAGAGCCTATCCGGGCATTATTGGCAGGAATACCCTCCAGACGGGGCCAACAAAAATGGTCACTAAAATGTGATCTGTGTACAGTTATCTAGTGGATAGGCAATACTAAAGACTCTGCAGATGTTGTGTAGATCTGTATTTAAAGGGTTAACTGAACCCTACTAGCAAAGTGTAAGTTTAAGTCTGTTTGTGGTGTAATGTGTGTTACTGTACTTACGTGGCCTTGACCAGTAAGTATCTAGCTAAGACGTTCGAGTGTTGGTGTGTGTGTGTGTGTGTGCCTCTTTAACAGATGAGTAACTATGTGGCCCAGAAACTCGAGTGTCAGCTGTTCGTTCGAGATCCAGAAAAGCCCGTCTCCCCCAGAAATATGTCGGTAAGATCAACCAAGCCTGCCAGTCAAGGCAGGCTTCCTCTCTGATTGGCCCACGGTGTCCCTGCCCCCTCTGTCGTGCGCGGTTCTGAGTTTAGCGGATCTGATTGATTGGCTGCACGTCTGTTCTGTCAACTCTTCAAACCAGCCAACATACAGTAGAACAAATCTGCATTGTGTGTATTTGTTAACATGATATGTGGCTGGAGGCATGAGAAATACCTACTGTATCTGTATCTGTATGTGTGTGTGTGTGTGTGTGTTTCGGAGTGTGTTAGACATGTGCTGCTGACCAAATTCATGCTGTGTCTCACTGAAAAGTGTAATGAGCCTTTATATCTTGCTTTTGCTTTAACATTTAGCAAACATATCTATGTATCTCATATCTATTTATTTAACATATCTCTAATATAGCTCTAATTACATAGTAGTCCAATTTTCAATTTATGTTGTATATCAACAGGGTCAGGCCTGACTTTTTTCCTTTTGCTCCAGTGTCATGAAATGGCAAACGGGGCAAAAAAGTAAAGGGGATCATTTATCCATCCATCCATCCATCCATCCCTCCATCCATCCCTCAACAAACCGCACATTTTCCGAAGTGATTTTGAATCTGGGTGTATATGCAGATATATCCGCTCAGTTTTATTGGAATCGATGCAGAAAAACAGAAGGGAACGATAAATAGTGGCAGTTTTGATCATTTCAAAGATTTTGAATCTGGGTGTATATGCAGATATATCCGCTCAGTTTTATTGGAATCGATGCAGAAAAACAGAAGGGAACGATAAATAGTGGCAGTTTTGATCATATCAGTGAACAAAAGAAGTAAAAGAAATTATTTTTCTTCAGATTGTCTTCACTGCATTTTTTCTAGCGATTGATCTCGTACATCCTCCATCTACACAGAGATCTACAGAAGGTTTAATATAAGTGTTAACAGTGTTATTGCGCCAAGGCAATTGCTTTGTGAGTGCATGCCTTGTACACAAAAAATGACACCTTGAACAGTGAAAACATCATTAATGAAGGCAATATACCTAATGATTTTAGGCACTTATTCAGCCTTATCAAACAAATATTTTAATAAATATTTTGCACAGTGGATATTTTAATGCTTAAAAAAAAATCTTTTTGTCTCAATCAGAATATTTTATTGTTAATATTAATAGATTACTATTAATGAAAGGAAAATGTAAAAAAAATAAAATTTTGTATTTGAAGTTTAAATTGATGTCAAATAAAGCACCGGAGTGCTAAAAACTCCTTTACCCCTAATGAAATCACTGTTATGCGTGGCATCAAGTGGCTTATTGCTTTTAAAATACAGCAGCAGGGCTCTGAGTGGCTCAACAGATCATGCATGACTAAGGGTCATCCTTCCTCGCCAACAGTATCCAGAGCCTGAGTGAGTACAGCCGACCTTGTTTTCTCTGGGTGTGTTGGAATCCAAGGCTTTGCAAGTGATGGGGGAGTACTAGTGAGTGAGTGGGTGGGTTAATTGGCTTGGCTAAAAAAACAAGAAACTATGATAAAAAAATATTTCATTACATTCATCACATCAGCCTCTTTTATTTTTTGTCATTTAACTATAAGAAAAAATAATATAGCTGTGTTAAAAGCGGAAGCGGTCACCTCACCCAAACTGCATACCTGCGTGCTCTGAGGAAAGACCAGCTTCCCAGCTCAGATAAACCAGCAACAGACGCCCGGGCCTAGTGATGAGTGATGTGGGGAGGAAGCTTCCTCCACCCACCTCTGAGAGAGCAAGGCCAATTGCGCATGCAATGCAGTATGTCCCAGGATTTGAACTAGTGATCCTCCGGTAGAGATTTAGTTATAATACTACATTACGTAGCATTTTTACCTCACATTAACCGCTTCAAAATCATTGTGATGCTCCACTGACTTTTAATGGGGAGGATAGTGCCTCTGTCGTTGCCAGTCAAGCTCAAAGCACAGCTACTGTGTTATGTATCTTTGGTAAAGCAGGCTGGCCAACGTTTGCGAGAAGTGCATACTGTGTACCACGAGGAGGAAGAGGCTCTCACTGCAGTGAATTACACTCCCCACCTGCTAGGGGAGCCTATGAGCAAAATATCCCCAATTCTCTATAATCCTGCTTTAGAGTTACACCTATACAGATACACCTGTATAGATCTAGATCTAGACAGTTGAGGCTGATATGTAGTAGAAATGTAGTAGCTTTCTGTTAGCCAAAATGATCGTGATAGTGTGGTGCATTAATACAGCTCAGATCATTACGGAGTTCAGTCTTCTAGAAGAGTATGATTACTTAAATGCAGCAAAAAATAGAATAGAATAGGTATAATAATGTAAGTAACATTAATCTCTTAATAATATGTATTAGATACACTACTGATATTAAAGATGTTTTCATCTGGCAAGATGCCCTTTTTTCAGTGTATGTGTGTATGTATGTATGTTTGTATATGTATGAGATTACAGTTGATAGCACTGAGAATCTCCATAGATCTGTATGTGGTAGTTTGTTTGATGCCTGCTGCCTGACCTGACTGTATGTGATTAAAGTACTGGTGCAAAAGAAGTAAAGCAGATGTGTTTTAGAGAAGCAGTGTGACTCGCACATCAACTCATAGGCCTGCTGTCCATTAAGCGTCTTGTATGTCCAAAACAGCTCACGTATTCCAAATAGCACTAGTTAGAAGGCTTGTCCCTTAGTGGCAGTGATCCTACCTGGCTAATTCTCTATTGATTTAGTGATGGCCCGAGAGATCTCCCCAAGCTGTGTTACTCCTCGTTATCATGTTAATATTTAATGTCACACCCACTCAGATATTGAAGGGTAGTTAAGTAGCAGCAGACTAATTGTTCATTGCACCTGTGCTTTAATCAGTGGTCATTTTAATACGTTGCACTGAAACTGTTTGATGTTTGTGTTAAAGTGCACCCTAAAGTGTTTTACCTGAAACACTAGCCTTCAGCACACTTCTACATGCACACTTATGGTGAATTTCTTTAGCTGTGTGCTTTTGTACTCGCACACACTCATACACACCTGATAAAATGTCTGCTTGTTATTTTTGTGTTTGTATGTGTTGCAGGCTAAGCAGTCTTTGGCTACGCTCACTAAGGACGTTCCTAAGCGTCACTCTTTGGCCATGCCCACAGAGGCCGTCGTCAATGGCAACCAGGAGTGGGTGATGCATGCAGAGCTGCCTCTAACCGCAGCCATACGGCAGAGTCAACACAGCCTGTACCACACACTCGACAGACAGGGTACACAAACACCCACACACACACACGCAGCCATACGGCAGAGTTAACACAGCTGTAGCACACACTCCACAGACAGGGTACACACACGTGTACACATGCACGGGACACACACACAGCCGTCCGACAGAGTGAGCTCAGACTTTACCATGCATTTGACACACAGTGTACACATCTGCACACATGCAGCCATGCAGCAGATTAAACACAGCTCTACAGACAGGGTACACACACGGGACACACACAGCCATATGGCAGAGTCAACACAGTCTTTACCACACACTCGACAGATAGGGTACACACACACATCTTTTACAACACACTCGACAGACAGTGTACACATATGTACACACAGTTATACAGCGCAGTAAACACAGCTGCACCACACACACTCGACAGACAGGGTACACACGTATACACACACACACACACACACACACACACACACACACACACACACAGTCAGCACGGCCGCTACCACTCACTTGACAGACAGGGTATACACACACAACCTGTACTAAACACTTGGGCTATGCTGGCACACAGTCATACAATCAGCCTGTAACCACACACACACTCTCTCACACACACACACACACCTGAATCAGCACAGCTGACTCACGGGTTGAAGAGGTTAGACACACGATCACACAAACATTTACTAGTGTCAACATAGCCTGAATTATGCACTAGGGCTAAATACATACACACACACACAGCTTGTCATTCAGATGAACAGAAATGTGTGAGGACAAGCAGCAGTGTGATGTATAGAAAGCAGAAGAACCCTAGAGTCTCATCTCAGCAGGTTTCTGTTAACATAATGAACTTGGGCTGAACCTGTGTGTGTGTGTGTGTTTGTTTGTCTGTACTTCAGTTTTAAAGGCTGCGCCCCCCTGTGTGTGTGACATTGATGGAGTGTGTGTGGCGCACTCCTCGGGCAGTCTGCGGCTCAGCCCCTGTCACTCACGGCAACCGTCACTCCTGTCAGACGCCTCAGCGCTAGAGGGAGAGCGATCATCCACACCATCTGAGCTTAACTCACCACGACACCGAACACACTCGCTCTGCAACGTGAGAATGCACATTCTTTCACTCACACTGCACACGGAACACAGTCTCACTCCAGTATATAATCACAACACACTTTTGCATTGAACGCAAGGCACACTTCTTCTGGCTTACGGTACCATTTACCTCTTTAGCAAGTCTGGTCCCATCAGTGGGATTGAAATGTTCGGCATGGAACGATCGGCTTTAATTGCACTAGTTCTACTTCCCCTCTTCTGCTTTCCCCAGCACACAGTATGTCTCTACAACGCTGTAGAAACCTGAGTTAATCAACACAAGTTTGCCAGTCATTGCGGTCACACACTTGCTCGTTTTAAGTGTAGCTGTACCTAAGTGTAGCTGAAATGCTAGTTAAATTATGTGCTCATTTAAACTTTGTGCTCAAAATACACTCAAGAGATGTGCTCTACCTTTGATAATCAAACCACCTTGTCACATAACTTCAGTAGAAGAATTCTGACATCAAATTTAGTGCATTTTTTATGACACTGTAAACAAACACTCTTGTCTCTTGTCACAAGGCAGGAGTTATTCTCTAGCTACTAACTGAACTTTTCTGTTCCATTTTAAGTGGTGCAGAAGCTACGGACACCAGAATGCAACTGCTGCTCTGTTTTAGGACGGAATATCAGCTTCATCAATCGTTGAAATTTCAAGTTCAAACATTTCATTTCAGTCAGATCCAGCATATAAATACATGAATCGAAGTCATGAAGAGTCACTACTTCAGAAAAACAGACAAAAACAGCTGTAATAAAAAAAAATAAAAATACAGCAGGATCCCTGATCTGGTCTTGTCTGTGCGGTTACTGACTGTTGATATGAGTAACCGTCATATTCTGGAACTTCCACTCCGCTCGTACCAAAAGAACACACTCGGTGTAGACCGTCACAGACAGCCAGAGCTCACCTGAGAAAGGGTTAGGTAGTAGGAATCCAGATAACATGGCCATGTGAGACCTGTATGGTGAGCCCAAACATGAATTAGAAAGTTTTGTCCACGGGTTCTACGAGAGCCCATGCCCACCTAGAACCCACATAGCCCAAGTTCCACCTTTGTGAGCCCCACATAAGCATATTTTTAAAACTTTTATTCTTTAAGGGTTTGGTGCACTCCTCACTCCTCCACGCAGATGTCTGATGCTCACCTTTTTACAAACCAAACAGTGTGAAGGATATTAAAACTCAAGTTCTTTAGTACGCTCGCTAAACTGCAACGTGAAACCAAAACTAACAGAATCAAAAGTAGCAATGTAACAATAACTTGAATCATGGTTCAAACCAGACCAAACTTCAGACCTTGGTCCAGACTATCAGGTGTGAAAAAGCCCTTAGTGTCATAGTCGTTCCTAGGGGTGTAAAAATGCAAGATGCATTTCTGTAAAAGTGGCAGATAACTGCACTGATTTTAGAAGGAAGTGAAATCCAGTAAGTAGAATTGCCAGTGACTAAATTGAAAAACATTTGGTCCCTAAAAAAGTAATGTGAGGGATCACAGTCAGTAATGTAGCTCGCTACATTTGAACCCTATAATTATGCAGAAGTTTAGATAAATCTCTGGAATACCCCTTTAAGATTAATAACAGAAAAATAAGCTGCAGCTTAAAGGCTTAAAAGCTCAGTCGGCTCTTCTCTGATCTGCCATTTTCTGTCACTGCAGTCTTTAGAGGACCTGGAGGACCAGAAGAGAAGGAAGAAGAAGGAGAAGATGGGCCTGGGCTCGCTGTCCCGCGTCTTTGCCCGAGGAAAGCAGAGGAAGTCTCTGGACCCCGGCCTGTTCGACGGTACCAACACACCTGACTACTACATAGAGGAGGATGCTGACTGGTGAAACAGCCAGGGAGCCTCTCTGACCTGTGTGTGTGTGTCTGTGTGTGTGTGAGGGAGTGTGAGAAAGAGTGGGTGTCAGGTTGAGCTTCAAAGGAGTGGGTGTTTTGCTCGTGTTGCTGCTGACTGCAAGAGCACCAGCTAACTGATAAAGTGAGGCCTGTGCTGCAGAGCAATTCTCAGTGGATTTGGAGCTGTCAAGTCTTGAACCGCTGAACATCTTCTAACCTTCTCATCCCCCTTTACATTGACACTTACCGAATTTGCGCTGGAAACTTGAAGGACTGCTGGATTTGTAAATAACAAACTCATTGTGGAACACTCTGTGCTTGTAAATGTCTGTTGTCCTAAATGTCTTTTGTTGAATTCTTTTAACCATGTCTGTTGTCCTTTGTGGGTCACTGACCGAGTCTGACCGTGTTGTTTGAGCTCTGCTCCTGCTGAGAAATGGCAGGCAACAGGAAGCCAGACAGGCATAAAAGATTTAGAGCCTCTCAATAACACACATACACACGTACACACACGCAGCTCTGAACAGCTTAAACTCTAGGGTTATTATTGAGCTATTAGTCTTAAAGGGGTTTTTGACTGATTTTCTTATTCTGCACAATTAAATGATCTAGATGTAAACAAAGTCGTTTAAGATGGTTTGGTGTGAAACAATCTGTCCTGGAGAAACCTGATGAGTCAGACATGTTGGGAAATAATTGTAAACAGACATCTGAAGCGTTGCTTCTTAAATGCTTCTTAAAGCTACATCACAGCACGTGATTGCACAATGCCTGAGACACTGTTGAGAAACAGTTTTGAAATGTTAATGGCCTGAAATGGTTGTTTTATAGTTGAAATAGTTGTTTTATATATAAAAAAATAATAGAAAGAATAGAAGTGCTCCAAAATAATTTACTAAAACCTTTTTACATTGATTTCCATTGAAAGTTACGTTTTTTTCCTCCTCCTGTAAAATTGCAATTTTGGAGATAACCAGTGTTTTTCTTGTAAGTGTGTGACGGCATTGACATTTTGTGAAAGAGTTTGGTAGAATAATGTTTATTTAGCTGTTTATTTTATTGGTCTTACTACGGTTTTGCCATTATCATCATTACATATAGAAACACAGAAGACCTGTGTGTTCACTGTTGATTTTGGATAGTAGATAAAATGTCTATATTTAAGATGTAGACACTGTGACTCCTGGTTCCCAGCACCACCATTGCGAAGACCTCTGATTCAGTGAATTTATCAATAGTGAACGATTTCACACCAAACCACTGTGATCAACTTTAATTACACTTCATTGCTCAAATTAAGCTGAAATTCCCCTTTAAGGCTTATTATCCTGTAACTACTGTAGATTTCAGCAATTGAACACAAGTGAGTCATGCATAATTATGTTGGAAACTTAACTGTCTTATTGCTTTTACACAAACATTTTGTGAAGGAATAAAAAAATGTAAAGAATAGAAGCCCCAAATTCAATTTCAGATATTATTTATAATATTTTTTTTCTTTTCACCTTAGAAGTAGTTCTGGTCACTTACATTAAAGCGGCAGTTGTTCCTTAGCAACTGTTGCACAATTAAAAGATGTTTTAAAATACGTAGCACAGTTTGCAACCAATCACAGTGTCTGGTCAGAGCTGACTAAAAAACGACTATAAAAAAGATCATGTGTGGGACATATCTAGCACAGTTATGAATAAGGAATTGAAGTCTGGAGTCAGTTACAGGTTATTAGAAGTACAGGGTTAATATCACCCACTTGTATCTTCATCTTTACCTTTCAAGTGATGTTTTAGAAACGTCAGCATTGCTATAGAAACAGTAGTCAATGTGAGGTTTCTACACAGTTCAGCCTGCCATTCCTACAGGGACGCTCTAGGCAGCCTCCAGAACACCCACTAGATGAGAGGTCTTTTCTGAGACACAAATCTGGTCGGAGATCAGCTATTAAAGAAAGCTTTTACTCTCCTCCTCCAACATCCAAAGGGGTGTCATGGAAACAGCTGTCCTTGCAGCTTTGCAGAAGAAGAAGAAGAGAAATGTCTGTATTTGCCAAGTTCCAACATCTCAGAACGTGTGACCTTCGTTTCTTACCTGCTTTTTTTTTTTTTTTTTTTTAAATAATTACATGTTTGTGTAACTCTCAATAAAAGAGTCAGGTAGTTTTAAATAGTGAAGAACCTCTATATGGTCTATGGCTGTCTGGGATTAGCTGCAACTTAGGGATCTGAATGGCATGGAAACAAACATTAAAGCTATGAAAGAATAAAGTATTTTGAAATAAAACCAAAGTGCTGCCAGTGGAAGAGGCTGAAAGCAATTTGCATGTGTGTGGATTGGTGTGAAAGCTCTACATCTCTGAGCTGTCAGCGACCGTTTTGTCTCCTTTGGAGGTGAAAATGGGTCACACGCAGTTAGCAGAGTCTCTGTCTAACTAACAGTAACCCCTGACCTCCTCAACACCTCTAACACTTTGCGTGAGTGACAGTAATGCTGTGTAAATGTGGATGTGTCTGCTGTGTGTTTGTGTGTAACCTCCAACATCCACGCCTAGGATGATGGTAAAAAGCTGGAAAGCACAATGATGATTATATGAAGCATCTTCGTCGAAAAAAATGATCTTATTAGTCTGAGCAAAAGCTCATGTCCAGAACTGTCCAAAACTACAGAATATAAAACATTTGTGTCTCCAAATGGCTAATTTACGGTAGAGGGGGAAAACATCTTGACTGTCAATGAAAGTCCATGTAAAAATATTTATTTTGGAGCATTTCTATTGGCCCATTCATCCTGACATGTTCACACAATGTAAAGAACTGCCAGATTTGAATTATATATTTAAGTGAAAAATGGCAAACATGGAGATACAAGTTATTTTGTGTGACAGCAATGATCTATTGTATACTTATATATAAGGTTTCAGTCTGTGCATAACTTTGATGAGCCTCCAGGTATGTACAACATTGACTGATATCTATAAAAACCTCATATTGTGATTAGACAGTAGAACTGAGGGATACACTGTTCAGTCAATGTACATAAACTCACTCTGAACACCTCGGCACAGGCTGTAAACTTTCCTAAAGAACTAGAAGGAGAAGGGAATAGAAGGAGAGGGAGGAAAAAGATATGCTGCCACCTCCTGGAGGCTTTATGTAAGTTAAGTCTCAGTAGCCATTTGGAGCACTTGATGTAGAATGTGAATATTGTTGACATTGAACCTCTAAACTCTGGCTTGTGCTGCCACAGAAAGCAACATATTAATATACGCTCTATGTCTAAATGTTTGTAGACACCCCTTCTAATGCCTAATGCCAGGTGTGGGCTAGCTAGTCCTACAGCATTGAGCTGTGAAGCAGTGAAACTGTGTTCTTTAAATGATGGTGCACCATCCGTGGGGTCGAAGTGCGGTGGTGATCATTCAACATTTTGACCTCGCTAACACTGCACTCTTGTGGCTGAATGCAATCAGATTCTCACAGCAATACTCCAGAATCTAGTAGAAAGCCGTCCCTGGATGGTAGAGATAGTTACTCCAACAGGATAAGCAGGATAAACTTTTTTTTAATACCCTTGATTTCGGAAGAAACAATCAAAAAGTTGTCCCAATACTTACTTACTTACTTATTAAAAGGTAAAGTTTGAAGTGATGAGGGGCATGTAGAGGGGCAAATGTAGAACATGGGCTCTTTAAATATCTAAACTATAAGCTTGTTAATACTGCCTCTACCTTCTTTCTAATGATAGCAGTGGCCTCTCAAAAGTACTTAAATAGCTGAATAGTTCTTCTACATGCTGCATAAGTCTGGCTCTACACCCATGGTATATACGGTTCAGCTAAAATGCAGGCCTCAGACCAGAGTTCCCCTTCTAACGCTCCATTGCAAATAGCCCTGCCTCTTTCCCCTACATCCACCAATCCAGACTCGGACAGTCTCTCGAGCCCCGCCCGTCTGAGTGTGAGCCTATCAGACTGTGAGGAGCAGCTGGACAGACTGCAGCAGGTGGAGCTGGCGCGGACGGTGCCCATGTCCCGATGGCGAGCGGGCACTGTACAGGCCTGGCTTGAGGTCATCATGGCCATGCCCATGTACATCCGCGCCTGTGCAGACAACGTCAAGAGCGGCAAGGTCAGAGAACACACCACAACAGCTACTGAACTCACTCCACATACGTCCACTTCATTATGTGTACTTAAAAAATTTACAGCTTTATATGGACAGAAAAAAACAACAGGACACACATATGGCAGTGTGTAGACAGCATATGTTATGAGCCCTGGCTCTGGAATACACTCCTGACCTGCACATTTTTGTGTTCCTGCACTAATACATCCACTTTACCTAAGGAAAATGTGCCGGGCCCAGATTCTCAAAAGCACCTAAGTGTAAAGATCATCCTAACTGGAAGAGAGAGAGAGAGTGTTCAGTGTGATGCTCACTTGGCCATTTAAGACCCATCTTTGTGCTTTCAGGAATTTCAGCCTTTAGCAATTGCCAGTTGTTTGGGAACGGGGAACACACCAAAATGTAAGGGCAGGGGGTTCTGCTATGGTATGGTATAGTATAGTATAGTATAGTATATGGTATGTTGTTTTTTTTTTAACTTTGCATTGGAATCTGGAAATAATAAGGATGCATGTACAGAACATGGACATAAAACATCTGTCTATGATTATTAAATACATTGTGTATTTAATACAGTGTTTTTAGTAAGAACCTTAGGGAAGAATGCCACCTTTTGCATTTAGGATGCCTTCTGTATCTCTTACAATGCTCTCATACAAGCCTTGAGCTGATAAGTGGAGAAGAAAGGCTGAAGACGCAGAAGGTTCACATATTTAGATCTGTTGACTAAGGGGGAAAATACCTATATATATATAGGTATTTTTCAAAAGATAGAATTAGATTGGAATGAAATACACTTTTCATGATTTTCATAACATTTGAATGGTTCATGGTTTTCAAATAAGGGGCAAGATATATGAGACCAGCCCAGGTTCACCCATGATACAAACACTGCTCCCTCATAACATCCCTATATTTCAGGAGGGGTTTCAAGAATAGGTCCAAAACAATATATATATGCATAAAACAATCCAAAATTAGCTTTATATTTATATTGGATATATGGATTTGCCAGGATTTTCCCTACAGGAAATTTGGGGTTGTATGATTTGGCGTTTACGAGATGTGATGTATAATGCAACCTTTCACCTTTTTCTCAAGGGAAAACAGTGAACTTGGCAGTAAAACTGAACTCATCTATATGGTCTATGTGCTTTTTAAATATAGTAGATAAAAAGCAGGATAGCCTCTGCACCTCCTTGCAGTTTTTGCATTGTGGGTGTATCAACAAGCACCCTAACCGCTCAGCATTTAGAGCACCGGGCTATTGATGACAGAGTTGTGGTTTCGATAAGCTGCCACTGCTGGGCCCTGTTCACTGCCCCTAGTTCACTAGTGTGTGTGTGTGTATGTGTTCACTACCACAGATGGATAAAATGTGGAGAACATTTCACTGTACATAACAAAGTGACTGAGTGTGATACTAGCTAGATAGCTAACAAGTATTGGAAGCTCGTTCTGGATACATAGCAAAATTATTGCAAACTTACAATTGCAAAATGTTGGCTAGTTAATTAATCCTTATGTAGACTCACTTGTGTCGTCTCTTATAATCATATGACACTGTTATACAGAACAAAGGGCAGAAACAGTCCATATTCAACAGTGGAGAGTAGAGGTTTGTTTTAATGAACTCTTCACTTATGTGAGTTCCCAGAATTCACACCTGAAGTCGCATGCAAATGTTTTGACACCCCTGTTGTTGATTTTCTAACCGAAAATGTAGTGCTAGGCTCCTTAGTGGAAGGTTGAAAATAGCCTACCAACCCGATAATTAGCCTGATTGCTCCTGGGCAAAATTAAGGTGTTGACTGATGCAAATCTGCTTTCAAACGGATATGTGTTGGCCTTATAAATGAGATTTAGTGGCTTAACTTCTCTTTTTTTATGTGTAAAGTCTTCTTATTGCCTCTGTGGATCAGTAAAATAAAACTCCATTCAATAAACTGACCATCATGCCTGTGTGTATTTCTATATCTGTTAGGTGATGTTAGCCTTAACAGATGCAGATCTCGAGGCTGGATTGGGCATCAGCAACTCCATGCATCGTAGGAAATTGCGCCTGGCTATTGAGGACTACAGACAGGCTGAGTCAGGGCATGGGTGAGACACACACACACACACACACAATCTGATACAAACTACTATTGTGTGGCTGCAGCTCAAACACACCAAGGTAATCAGAGTGCTATCTACTGTCCAAACCAAATATACACACCCAGCAGAACACACATACTCAAACAGCAGCATGCAAACCTGTAAAGTGTGTATGAAAAGTTGATTGTGTTTGTTTTTTGGGTGTGTGTACTCTCAGACTATCAAGAGCAGCAGATCTGGACCACCACTGGGTGGCGCAAGCCTGGCTGAGTGACGTAGGGCTGCCGCAGTACTCCCAGTTCTTCCACACACACTTGGTGGATGGACGCCTGTTGAGTACACTTACTCGCCCTGACCTGGAAAAGCACTTGCACGTGTCTAAAAAAGCCCACCAGGGCAGCCTGCTGCTGGGAATACAACTACTGCATGTTCTTAACTTCAATAAAGAGGTACACAAACACACACCACATCTTTTTAAATGTGGATTTCTATTAACTGCTGTATTATGGCTTAAAAAAATATAATTTTTAGATGGTCAGTTCAAAGACCCCTACAGCATTTTCCACCAACCTTTGGACCCTTTTGTAGTACCACTACACCTGCTTCCTACAACCTAATCCAACTTTAATCTTTACCTGGTCACTGGTAAAGGTCACTGCTAGATATGAGCTGTGTTGTCATTACCCATTGGCATCTTTGCCCAATACAATAAAAGGCCAGATTGCTGAACGTCCATGCAGAAATGACTGGGCGCCTTCGTGTCTCGGGATCCTGTCTGAGTAGGCAGCATTTTGGACATTTCAGACAAAGCCTATGTCACATTAAATCTACATGGTAGTCATTGTTGAAAAGTCGTTAAAAAGGCCCTCTAAATGGCCCATATCCTGTATTTAGTTGCCTGTCATTTTTGTCCTTAATGTCAGCGTATACACTTTGTATGGTAATTCATTTTTACGAGACCATTTTCCGATCTCTCACTTTTTGTCTAGTTGTTTTTTAAAGTATAAATGTGACTGGTTGAGGTGAAAAATGCCTAGATGTGATTTTAGACAGTTATTAGAAACCCTGTTATTTTATCTTAGAATAACACATGGCCTAGCATAGCTTTGTTGTAGCATTATAACAGGGACATTGTAATTATTTGTTGTACATATTCCTCAGAGTGTTGCTATCCTCTCAGCGTGGCCCCATTGGCGGGGGGTTAGCTGTTAGCTGTTAGCCGCAGTGTTTTTCCTTAGATGCCTTTTTTTCATGGTTATCGGCTGTTCTTCAGCGAGGGCTGCTTCCTCAGCTTGGCATCTCTGAATGGTGCTTTTCCCTGGGTTCAATGAGACTTGTTTTCCCAGCTGTCAGCTGTGCTTCACTGTGGGGCATTTTTCATGTCTGTCTGCTATACTACTTTCCACACAGCTGCACTTTTCCTAACAGCACCTCCACAAGCTAAGGGCAGCTTTTAGCCTAGTACCATCTAGCTTCTCTGGCTTTAGCTTCCTGGCTCACTGAATTTGAGCTATCTTTCCTCGGTGTCTGTCTGCAAGTATCAAAAATACTATGTTCTTGTGAGGTTGTTGTTGCCTAGGACAGCTAACAGGGTGTACACCGGTGGACTGGGTGTATGCATTTTGGATTGAAGGCAAAACGAGTCAAAACAGTTATGGGGTTTTGGTTATGCCAGATTTTCTTTTCAATAAAGAGACAGTTGTCTGTGTGTGTATGTGTGTATAGGTCTATGCATGATGTTCCTGTACATGCTAAACACATGCACAGATATGAATTAGCCTTACTATAAACGTACACCGTTCTTAAGGGCAGCATTTCCCCCCTATTTTCCCTCTGTTCCCTCTAATATTGCACATGTGGCTGAAGGTGCTGCAAGCAAGGCGAGCAGACTGTGAGAGCCAGAACACAGACCCTCTGGTGTGGACCTGCCAGCGCATTATTAAATGGCTCAGAGACATCGACCTGAAGGTACATTACTGATATTGCTACTGATACATTACTGAGGAAATACCGGAGCAAAAGGAGTGAATGATATGAAGACGCTCAGAGGGAAAGACAACTGTCGGAGCTGTAAATGTGTGTGTTTGCAGGAATTTGCTGACAATCTTCAGAGCAGTGGGGTTCATGGTGCTGTGATGGTGCTGGATCCCTCCTTCACCACGGACTCTATGGCAACTGCTTTAGGTATCCCTGGAAACAAGCACATGGTCCGTCAACACCTGAGTGAAGAAATGAAGGCCCTCCTCAGCTCTGCAAGGTGAAGAAGGGAAAAAGAGAGAGAGGGAGAGAGAATATTGTAATATTGAAGCTGTTTTGGAGATATAAATGTATATATAGACAGTACCTATAAAAGGTATTCACCCAATTGGATACCCAATATAATAATTTACAAAAAATGATTTAATGCCCAGAAAATATATAATAATAATAATAATAATAATAATAATAACATCATATATAATGTTAAATAAGTGATATATATATATAATAAAATATGTGAAAGTTTTTTGGCTCAGAGTGGCTCAGCAGTCTACCACTATGGCCGGGGGTCGCACGTTCAAATCCCACGCCACTTTGCCATTAGAGGCCAGAGTCAGAGAGAGCACAATTTGCCATTCTCTCTCTGGATGGCGCTCTCTCTCTTCTCTAAACATTAAGCAATGTTGGCCGGCACAGGCGTCTGTTACCTGGTGTGGTGGAGCTGGGGACCCAGTGCTTTTCTCTGAGAGTGTCGACTTCCCAGTTCAAACAGAGGCAGTGACTGGCTTTGCATGCATCAGAGGAGACTTTACCCACCTAGTGTTGGAAGCATTGCTAGTGCTAGGGGGAGTTAGGGACGGTACCAAATTGAGAGATAACTTTATTTTATAAATGTATTCACTTTGACGTTAAACATTGTCCCTGATTCTGTTTATGAAAGGGGAAAAACATTGAAGAGGGTGTATAATCTTTTATAGGCACTGTACAGTCTCAATGATACTGCCACCCTAAGTGCTATATATGTGATACTGCAGGTTGAGCATTGAGCAGGAAGTTGAGCCTTTGGGGACTCCACCAACTCTGTCTCGTCAGAGTTCTCTGAGACGCTCCACCATTGGTCGCCATGACGACCAGCTGTCCATCAGAAAACTTACAGCCAAGGTGTGAAACTTATTCATTACATCATTACATTATAATTTTTTGCCCCTTTGTTCTAGATAACATTTTATGACCTACAGTAACCAAGTCTGTTTGAAATGAGGTAATGTGGTATGTGGTTTGTGTGCTATGACTTAGGCATGCAGTTTGCACAATGCCAACCTATTGATTTAGGCCTTGGTCCAAATTTCTGTTACTGTAAAAAGTTAGGGAGTGGACCTCCTAAAGGCCCAACGTTATTCAGTGAGCTCTTTAGATCAATCCATTCATTCACTAATGTGTGTAAAGGCAGACTGCATGGCTAGGTGCTTGATTTTATACACCTGTGGCAATGGGAATGAATGAAACGGCGGTATTTAATGATGTCCATACAGTGTACATTTAAATAAGTATTGGGACACACCTGATTTAATGACAATTTGCTTTCTGCAGAACAACCACTCTAAATTATTCAGGTGACAGTGACAATAAGGAAAATACAATTTTTGGAAAATGTAATTTCTTAATTCCCCCCACACAGAACATTTTAAGGCTTATCATTTAGTAATTTCCTAAAAAATTATTAAATCAATGAAAGCATATTTTAAGCCACGTAAATTGCAAAATGAAAGAATAATCTAATTCACTAAAACTACTTGAAACATAAACTAAAACTCGATATCAATATGTGTAATCTCTGCTGCCCACTAGTGGTAAGTGAACTTACAGTCTCTTTTCCTTTCCCCAGCCTCCAGTAAGCTTCAGTCTGAAGAACCACAGCGGGAGAGACAACGGTTCCCTAAGCTCTGGCTCACTGCTTAGAGATGGTTGTGAGGAGACCCCTGTCCAGCCGGAGATTAGTCCAAACAGAAAGCCCTCTGCTTGCGATGTCAGTAATATGTAACTCTGTCACTTTGATGGGGTGTGAGATGGGAAAACACAGATAAAATCAAGGGACTAAACCAAGATAGCTTCCTGATGAAAAAACAGCACTTTCTGGGATAGAGGACATTTACATTTGAATATATTTACCAGCGGAAGTCTCTTCTCTGGACAGATGTGTTTTTGTGATTTATGTAATTAAATGTATTTTTGTATCGCCATCCCTACGGTTGGACTAGGACTTGCATACCAACTTCATGCATCAACTCTGAACAAGAAGACATCTGGACACATCAACATCTGAAGAAAATACCTGTGAAACACTATGAAATGTTGCACCTGCTACCATTTATATCCCCTGTACCATGGGCTCCCTTTATGCATAAAGATGAAGCTAAACCTGAGCTGCGTTCAAAATCGCACCCTGGTGCTGAAATAGTGCACTATATAGTGTGTCAGCCATGCTGTAGTGTTGTTCAGATTCTCAACAATAAAGCCTTCAGGACTTCACTGCTCATTCTCCAGTTAGTGCAGTTCATTAAAAAGAGAACTGTGAATGTGGTGAATAGTGAGTCAGTTAATGAGTGAATCGGTTCAAACACAGCGCTGTACTGCTTCACCCAATAATGATTTTCCAGTCAAATAATGCCCAATAAAAAGGTCCATGATTAATCTCTGACCAGGAAACTGGGTGTAAGTTGGGTTGTACTGTAGACCTAACATACGATTTAAAGGGCTGGTACGTTTTTTTCTCCACCTTTGATAGTTTGGCTAAATTAGTTACTGTGCCTTTAAGACTAATGTAAAAACCTTGTATCTCTATTTTTGCCGTTTTTCACTTGACAATTCAAATCTGCCAGTTTTTCTTCACACTGTGTCATAATTTAATCATGAATGATGAATGAACCAGTAGAAATGCTCCAAATTGACCTGGACTAAATCTTTTTCCATCGACTTCCATTGAAAGTTAATTTTTTTTGTTATTTTTTTTAGCTTCCATTTTGGAGATACAAGGTTTTTGAGACACTATCCTGCATTGTGCCTCACTCACACAAGCAGTCCAGGCTGAAACCTTATTACGTCAGTATGAATAGGCAGGGTTAAACTACTGTAACCTGAATGGGAGGGTATATGTAAATAGGCTGGTTTTTGTGACATCACACGTATGGTAAATTATGGTAAATTATAAATGAGCTATTTTTGCAGCTTAGTTTTAACATATTGTCACTGTCCAAAGAAAATAAAAATATGTATCTCCAAAACAGCAACTTTACAGGAGAAGAAAAAAACCTTCTTAATTTCATTGGAAGTCAGTTTGGAGCGTTTCTATTGGTCCATTTATCCAGAATTATTTACACAGAGTACGGGACAGCGATGGAGAAAATTAAAAACATGGATATGGTGTGCAAATACCACACTCTTACTTCAAAAAGCATGGGTAATTTGGGCAATCTTACATAAGGGCCCTTTTAAAGACTTTTTTAAAGAATGGACCTCATGGACAATCAGTCCAAGATGAGTCCAAGATGAGATTAAGCTTAATCTATGAATGGAAAATCTTTTATTACTCTCCTTTCATAAAGACTAGGCCCATCGTTTTACAGCGCACTGGTGTTTTGCTGGTTTCTCAGTGTAAGGGAACAGATGGTCTAATGTCTGACTTGTTGCTATGTTTTGTTTTGAATGAAGGTCCTAAGGTTAGAAGTGCGCCTACAAGGACAGTCTTTAAAACATTATCCGAAAAGCACTAATTTGTCTCAGCTGATGTGCGTATGACTTGGAGGCTCCATCAGTCCTATAAACTGCTGCTGGCAGTCGCCAAATGGAATTGCTCTTTAGAACCTCTGACCTTCTTCAACACAGGCCCATATGACTCACCTGTACAGCTCCACCACACCTGCTCATAAAGCTAGTTAAACATTGCAGGACTCCCAACAGCTGTGGGAAAGCTGTGATTTAGCTTCAATTCATCTCCTGGATGACTTTTCCAGGAGCAGCCTGATGACACTGCTTCATAGTGGCTGGGCTGTTGTTGTGCAGACCGAACCAGAGCAGGGATCTGTAATTTGGAAGATCATGTAGATCATGTAGGTAATGAGTCCAAACTACTGCTATTAGAAACTGCAAGTGTGAGCCGAGCCTTGTTCTGGAATAGGAAAGAAAGACAGAAGGACAGAAAGTGCAGAAAGCCTAAATCATGTCTAGACGACTCTTACCTCACAAACAAGAACCGGTGGTGAACCAGTAACCAGTAAATCTGACACTACAGGATTTCTGGACTGCTTTGTAGTACTTCTGTAGTAACACTGCAGTCCTATACCTGGGCACTGCAGGTCAGCTATAGTAGCTAATTGCCTGACTGTATACAGGCGTTTAAACTGCCTGTAGGTTTCCTATAGGGTCGGTCTGTACTGGCCTAACTGGTTAAGACTAGCCTTTCTTGTGCTGAAGCCAAAGGGTTAAAGCCTGACTGGGAGGGGACAGGAAGATGTGCCCTGTTCCTACAGGGTTGAGCTAAAAGCTGGGGAAATTCAACTTCCCTCTGGCCACGAAGGCGTAGCAGGCTGCTGCTATAGGAGGCGTTAGTCTGCTCGCAGTTGTACTCTTCTATAAGTTTATAATAAGACTAGACTGAACGAGTGTTGCCTGCTGGTATTTTATAGTGGAGTGTGTGTGTGTGTGTGTGTGTGTGTGTGTGTGTGGATCTTTTTTTTTTTTTTTTTTTTTTTTTTCTTCACCAAAGGCTCAGGAGGACTGCCTGAACCGAAGTCCGAGGTAAGTACTATGAGGGAGGGCGGTTTTACGTTAGCCTTAAGTTTGCAAAAGTTTCTCTCCAACATTTAGCTAGCTAAAGCTTACTGGTCCTTTATTCCTTTATCTACATCCGTCTACCCATAAATTAGCTATAGCTAACATGGACCGCCAGCCATACCACACCAATAGCCTGCTTTAGTGCACAGTAGGCGTGAAGAGGGGCTTGTTTGTGTTGTGTGAAGTTGGTCACTTCTTCAGGCACAACTCCACCAACCAGGCGCTGGATGAGGGATGAGATAGATATTACACATAAATTACCTACGTATATTAGACATATATCTCAAATATTACTGTATACAGAATATCGCTGCTGTCCACTAAAAAAAATAAAAACATGTAGCCAGCTCTCTCCATTTGTGTCCGTTTTTAGTTTCCTCCATGGTTTGAACCCTGTAGCTGCTCTACATACTTCTGGATGAACAGACCACAAGAAACGCTCCAAATGACTTTAAAAAGAAGTTAAAAACATCTTTGCTTTTTCCTGTAAAAAGTCATTCAAGCATTTTTGGAGATCTGCCACGAGTATCTGTACAAGTATCTGACATATGTAGATAGCTAGCTACGGGCGGACTTGCTGCAGCCCAGACGACATCTGTGTTTCAGGAGTCTGCAGCCTTGTCCTGCTGTGAAGGAGTGCAACTAGTTGGTTATAGAGGTAGTAGATGGCGCTGGGAGATACTGATGATATTCGTATATCATCATATTTCCAGATATATCATGGTAGCACGATGTATTGAAAGCCCTTCCTGATTGCGTTGCTGCTGCTACAGGAAGGTGTTAACTACAGACCTGGCAGGGCTTGCTGCAGCTGCATCGTTTAGCTCAGTTTGTGCCTCTGAAAGTTTCCCAGAGACTTGCAAACGTTAACCAGGCAGTGTGCACGTTTCCAGAAAGAGAAGTGGGCTTTTATTTAGTTATTTTTCCAAAATCAGTCATTTTGCAGCAGCCAGAAAATGTTAGGCTGTGCTTTACAGTTAGCTGTCAGGTCGTGGACACATGTACTCCACACAATATAGGATATATAATTGTTTTTATATTCATTTCTATTTAACCTGAGCAAATCTTACGCCGATGTCACTCAAATCTCAGCGTGTATCTGTGGGGATTTGTAGCTCCCTTTTGTATTATGATCCTTTTACTTCTACAGAAGTTTATCGTTGACAATCGTTGGCGATCTACTTCTGCTCAGGTCTGTTTCATCCATGAAGATTTAGTTCATTTAGGTGATTCCTTTTCTGTCTGATACCCTTATGCAGTTATGCATCTCTCGCTTTTTAAGCTTTACAGTGTTGATGTAGGGAAATCAAACCAGTAAGTGTAGCAGCAAGCAGCAGGATCCTTATGTCTGCATTCATGTGACTTCAGTTTGGGCTGTAAGGTGGTATTACCCAAATAATACCACTACACCCTCGTCCAGGCATGTGTCTGGGTCTGCGTAGATTACTATTATTTTCAGCAAATCCTAATAAATGATTACTGTGTCTGTCATAACATAACAACCGGAACTGTCAGCTGAATCTAATTTCCAAGCTGTAGAAGTTCTCTGACTCAATCTTCAAACCTTGGACGAAACATTCAGCAACCATGGGCTCCTCTAAGGAACTAATTGATGCCCACAAGGCAGGGTAGGGCTGTAAGAAGCCAACGGTTTTCTTCTCACAGTTTAAACTGTTATTAGGATATAGCTGTTCATGGTGGAGGTCAAGAAAAATCTTGGTGGGAACTGCCCCCCACCCCCCCCCCCCCCCCCCCCCCCAGGACTGCCAAGAATCTGCTTGAAAATGTAGCTATTGTCAAGAGAGCCAAGAGGGTGGAGCACAGTTCTACTGTGCAGCATTGCTTGCACAAACAAGCATTTTAAATACGCTGCAGAACATCTAGAAAGGCGAGATGTGTTTTGGCATTATGATAGTTGGCTAGCACACAGCAGATGCCTTGAGCTTTTTTTACGTCCACTTGATTTAAAGTAAAACCGCTCGCTTCAGCTGGCGAACTCCCGATTACAGAGGAGAGGCAGATGTTAGAAGTCCAATAAGATCTTTGGGAGAGGTCATCAACCAGTGAAGTCTGTGAGACACCTCAGCTACAGTCTGTCTCTGTCTCTCTTTGTATGCTAGTGTAGTGTTAGGAATCTTGCCCAAGGACTCCTATTGGTGTAGTGCAGCATAGTCACCCTGACCAGGAATATGGTCTGGTCTCCCACATGTGGTAACTCACTGGCAGGTAGTGGTGTTATGTGTTGCGCCACAAAATTCTCTTAACTTTGAATGGATGGTAAAGTAAAATAAGACTTTATTACAAGTAATTTAGAGCGTTTCTATTGGTCTGTCCATCAGAATTATTGAACACAGTGTAAGCAGCTACATGGTTAAAAAAATGGGCAAAAATGGAGATACATGGTTTTCATTGGACAGCAGTGATATACTCATTAACTTACTCTATACACACTCTATACATATATTACTGCAGTGTTTAAAATGTACAGGTTATAATCTGTGAAGTGTTTACATTAATATTTACATGTAGACATTGAAGAAAGTGTGATTTAATTGTAGTGTTGTGAGGAGAAGTAGTGGTGGGTGCAGTGTGACTGAGCAGAGGTCACACTTTCAGTAAGTAAGTAAGTGCAGGGTGCAGAGTGTGCGTGTGTATATGGGGTGGAGGTGCGATAGCTTTGTGACGGACTGGACTGATACGCTGATACTACTGGCAGTTCAGCAGCCTAATTGCTTGAAAACAAGAGTAGTAAACTAAGCCACTGACAGGCCTACTGTTTGTAACAGGATTCTGTTTTTTTTTTAAAGAAGGCAATTCTTGGCAATGATTCATTTTTAAGTCAGTTTTACTGGCTAATAATATCTGAATGATTAAAATACCATGATACATCATGAAACCACCAAAATCTTGAAAATTACTGTCATACACATTTGTATTCATACCACCTATCTCCACTCTCAGTGTGTATCAGATTAGTCATGTCTTTACTGTGCTTCCCAAAGAGGCTTGTTAGTTTTACACATTTTACAGTAGCAGTCAGATAAGGGTAAAAACGAACAGACTGATGACGTTTTTCCTATCAAAATGCACAGTGAAATATAACATGGACTTTCTGCAGCCATGGAGAAACGTTTTAGCAATATGACATCTCTGTGTGAAATATTCCCACACTTTAGATGCACGGATTGGAGCTGCAGCTTGCAATCTAAAAAAAACAACAACATGCTTTCAGTAGGCGCGGCCATCTTTGTGAAGCATCGTCACACATTATGCAAATCAACGTAATTTCGTAATTGATTATGCCGGCCCTAGTTTCACGCGATTATGGTTAAACTTTAGCAGTTAATCAGCAGGTTAACATGTGTATCGATCCATACCTGTCTCAGTCTGCTCTGCTTCATTAGGAATCACAGCACTTTTAGTATAACATCTGAATTCTGCTAAACCATAAGTAACTGTGCAGTTGGCTGCCTTGTTGCTTCCTGACCAGCTGTGTGCAAGTACATTATTGGGTCATGCAGAAAAAAGCTACCAGTCTGGAGTAGCTTTCCCCTGGCAATGAAAACTACAGCATCTGGATGCATTCTATTGATATTGATATTGTATTGTTAATAATAAGATCACTACTTATAATTTAGGAATATGTATATAATTAGGCATTAGTTTTTTTATTTATATTAACAAAATAAAATATAATCAGTATTTTTAGAGCAGTCTATGTAGTGTAGAAGAGCAGATTACATGCCCATGTGGGCCTGTATGGTTATCCCAAATGAGAACTAGAAAGTTTTGTCCATGGATTCCATGTTGGGTCCACATATGGATGCCCACCAAGGTACCACCAGGTTCAGTGATGGGGCCAGGAGGGGTTAAACATGAGCTGTACACATCACCAGTGCTCAAAGAACACAGACATGGCCCAATCTATCAGATCCACTTACCATATAGGAGCGCTGTGGACAGACTGTAGTCCATCTGTTTCTACACATACTTTGTGAGCCTCTTTTCACCCTGTTTTTCAATGATCAGGACCCCTCGGGACCACCACAGAACTGGTGGTATTTGGGCGGCGGGTCATTTTCAGTACTGCAGTGACACTGACATGGTGGTGGTGGTTAGTGTGTGCTTGCTATGTGCGAGAGCAGTGCTGTGTCTACTCACTGTCCACTTTATTAGACACTCCTACCTAGTTGGTCCACTTTGTAGAATGAAAGTCAGAGAGGGAGAGAGGCATGTCAGTTTCTGCAGAGTTGGTCATCCTCTAGTCCTTCATCAGTGGGCTGCCCACAGGACACTGTTGGCTGGATATTTCTGGTTGGTGGACTATTCTCAGTCCAGCAGTGACACTGAGGTGTTTATGACTCCAGCAGCACTGCTGTGTGAGATCCACTTGTACCAGCAGCGCAACACACACTAACACACTAACACCACATCAGTGTCACTGAAGTGCTGAGAATGAGCCACCACCCAAATAACACCTGCTCTGTGGTGGTCCTGTGGGGTCCTGACCATTGACGAACAGGGTGAAAGGAGGCTAACAAAGTATGCAGAGAAACAGACTACAGTGTGTAATTATAGAACTGCACAGTGCTTCTATGTGGTAAGTGGTTCAAAACCAGGGGTGGTCATGATATTCTGGTGTGACTGTGTACATCACTGTTCTAAGTATGACAGAGTATTTGAACAAGTTTTTAATTATCTGTTGTTACTGATGCATAAAATATTGGGTGTAAAATGTCTTTAAATATCAAATTCCTTTATATCAAAATAGACCAGATTCCATTGTCTGATATAATGTTAGATTCCCTATCTTCATGAAGGCAAATTCCTCAAATTCTCCAGCTGTTCTGCGGGATTTCTGCACTGCGGCATGCTCAGGCTTGCTGTCTCTTCTGCCATTTCCAGTTATTCCTCTTTCTCCCCCTCTCGCTCCTTCTTTCTCGCTCTCTGTCTCAGCCCTCTTCCCTAAAGCCACATTCAAAACATCTGAGTCGCTGCCAAGTCAGGCTCTAGACTGCCCAGACCATGGAATTGAGTTACAAACAGGGTTTCTAATTTAGTTTAGGTTGATTTAAAACAAAGGTTATCCAGCACTCCCAAGCTTCACAACAGGCAGAGGTCAACACACAAGTAGGCAGAAGCAACATGAGAAAATCCCTGCTCCAAACTCCATAAACTAAGCAACAATCAAACCCTGGGCTGTGATCGTAACAGATCCTCTTATTTAAATACCAGTGTGGAAAATGTAACTGTAGTAAACAGTTAAAGCAGCATTATGCAAGAATGGGGCTCCCCCTGCAGTTTGGGAGTTTAATTCAGTATAACATTAATGCAGTAAATACAGATCACCTTTCAATCACCTCTACTGGTACATGTGCATTTGTTGACAAGCTGATACTGCAATTGCAAGATTACTCACAATAATGCTTCAGGCTATGCAGTGTTACGCAGTTCTTGAGAGAGCTCATGCAGCTCCTCCAGAGTTACACGATGCAGTATTTGGTGTAGCGGGCAATGACAAAAATTGCAATGACAGAGATGCCATTCTGCCTATTACCTGTCAGTGGAGCGTCAGAATGACTTTGAAGCTGCTATTTTAAGGGAAAATACTACATAATGTTGCTTTAAATCAATGAGTTTAGAAAACATGGACACTGTGGTCCCATTCCTTTCCGTTCTATCCCAGACCAAGCATGATCCAGAACCGTCTTCGTTAAGGATACAGTGCAGAGCAAGAGCAGATTTTCCCCCTGGATTCCTTAGTGGTCCAGGAAGTGGAATGTTTTAACTGTAAAAGTGCAGTTCATGTACGTTTCAGGACCATTCAGCTACTCCATGTAATGAACAGAAAGGGTGCAATGCATCCTATAGATGGTCTCTGCCAGCCAAGGCTTTATACCTAAGTGTAACACCATCTATGATAAAGCACTTTTGAAAGATGTTGCACTGTCCATCTTTTTACAATCATTGCTTTAATTCTTTTCTTATTCCCTTTCTTTGACATTTGACGCTGATTGGGGCACGATTACTGTGTGGTCCTGCATTCCCTTGAGAATTAGGGCTTTTATAAAATTTACTGGAAGAAAAAGTGTTGATGTTGTCACTTGTAGTACGTTCAGACACAGTAACTGATGCAGTTACAGAGACACTAGTATTACCACTAATAATAATACTAAAAGCAACATTTTATTTTGTTCTAGCAATAAGAAACATTCATATGAACTGAAGATTGATTTATTGACTTTTTCTTGAACATTTGAAACTGAACACTTGTATGTACACATACACTGTTCCATACAGACGTATGATATCAGTTCACACAGCATGCGCAAAACGTTGCCACGTGTATTGATGTGTCTTACTCCATAAAGAAACAATGAAGTTTTAAAATACTAATAATGTATGTTTTTGGTTTGTTTGTTTTTTTACTAATTGAGGCCTTAACAGTCTCAGGCCTAGTCAAACCAACAGAATAGTCATAATAATAATATCTGCCAATACAGATATGGACCAGATATCATTGTGCATCCTTACTGTATGTATAACCATGAAATATAGAGGCAACTTCATGATGGAAATTAGCCTCCCCTTGTGAGACAGTATGTACAGAATATTACTGATTCTGCATGAGTCAGTACTTCTGCAGTTTCTTACGGTTATCTAAGTGCTCACTTACTCGTTTAAATGAGTCAGCAGTTAGGTGTCACTGACCTGGGCATGCGGAAGCAGGTAATGCATTGATGTCAGAGGACATAATCTTAATCATAATAGCCTTTTATTTTTCCTATAATACTTGTCACTATGCGCCTTTTAAGTGATTCATAACCAGGAAGTGTCAGGCTTTCCTTGAAGAGCCAACTCACCAAAACCCTGGCACACACCTCACACACCCACGAAAAGACTGAACCATGGCTACACCTGTTGTAAGCATGCCTATACTGGCTTACTACAGCAGCATTTTTTTTTTTCAAGCAAGATTTTCTGGTTTGAAGACTATAACCCAGACCAGGTTGCTTGAAATTCTAATGCTAGCTTGGTTGTATTGTTTGGCCTATAGATTAGTGGTTAGATTAGTGGCTAGGACTGGTTGAGCACTGCAGGGATTTCCAATGGTTGTGTGATGCAAAGTCTGAACTGGGTATACATTGTCGTGAGAGAACATTGGTGAATGAAAATATGAAAAATGTATTAAATTCTATAAATTTGACAAGGCTGAAAGATATAATGCTATGCTGCAGATTTCAGCAATAAAAATACAATAATAATACATGAGATGTTTCACCATGAGGTATTGGCCCTGGTGTGTTTTTTGCCTGCTGTTTATTAGATTTTGAGACAATGAAGACACAAAGAGCTCTGATCTATATTAGAGCTGCAACGACTCATCGACTTCATCGACAACCAAATTACAATAACAATGTGGAGTCTGCTTGCAGAGCTGCAGCGGAAACACACAGACCGAGCAGCTGTCTGTCACGTGTGTGTGCAGTGTGTGGAGAAAACCACAGGTCGTGCGATTCTGCTGTTGGGTTGAGGTCTGATCTGTAGCTCTGCCCATCCCCATATGTTTCAATGACAATCATTTTACTCTTCCAAGCTGTCTTTCCATCTCCAGTGTATAATCCCAACAGCTACTTTCCCCTGTGCTAATGCTGGCAGGTGTTCTATTTCCCCCCTGAAATCAGTTTTTCAAGCTTTATTCTGCTATATCATAAGAAGGCGGGGTTACACTTGTGTTATATAAGTGACTGACAGCCTTAGCTGGAAGAGACTGGTTGTCTGTAGGACCTGCATGGTGCCCTTTCTGTGTACCACATAGCGTAGCTGAGTTGTAGTGGAACTTGCATGAACTGCACTTGGCTTCATTTCTATAGAACAGAAGGGAATGAAAGCATGGCGTCCGTGTTATCTATGGTCATTGGGTTTAATCATGTTTTAATGAAAGACGTCTGCAATAACTGCCATGACGTGAAACGCCATATTATTTTTTAATAGCTGGTGATCTTGGCACTTATAGAATACTTCTCAGCCAATCAGATTGCAAAGTCGGTGGTGAACCTAGTGTAATACACAACAAATAGTGTTAAATGCTAGTTTTATGATGTCCTGCCCCTTTAAGAGCTCTTAGATTTGCATTTTCTTGTTGATCTGAGATCAGTTGTCTAAATAAGAGTGACAAGAACTGGGTTATAGGAAGTTGTTGGGTTATGGGAAGGCCTACAGTTACTTCCCCTTTCTGAAGCTGTGTGTGAATGAGTGGTGATTTAGCAGTGTACAGATATGTGTGTATGTCTGTGTGTGTGCGCGTGCATGTGTGTGCTCCGAGCCCTTTTACTGTGGCTTAAACTGTTTGTTTTAAAAAAAGGCAATACTGGTATATCCTTTCCATCCTGCCAAACTGTCCTTAGGTTTTATGTTCATCAGGGCCTCTTAGGAAGATAAAGAATCTTTTTATTGGCTGTATTTCTACAGCTCTGCTTAGCTCAGCTTTCTAACTCTTATGTGATGGAGTATACATATAAGAGCATACATGACTGTGTATTTCAGTAGGAAAGAGTAGCTCATGTTCATATTCAGACCCATATTCTGCTTATTTTAATAGTTTTCCATTTGAAGTTTATCTGTTTAGTGATTCACAACAGGCATAACGTCTTTACATAACCGTTTTCATTATGCTGTTTATCTCCTAGATTGGATTTTGATACTGTGCCATTAAGACATCCAAGCCATGCTATAAATCCTTGTTTGTGTGATGCCATAGAAGCTTAGCTTCCACATATACTGTTTGGACAAAAGTATTTGGACACACTGTTTTTTCCTAAATAAAAAAAAACAAAACAATGTATCCTGCTTTTGTTGGAGTAACTGTCTCTACTGTCCAGGGGAAGGTTTTCTACTAGATGTAGACTAGAATTTCAATGCATTCAGAAACATTTTGTCCATGCCTGGCATTAGGCATGGTGCCAATAGACTCTGCTCCAGAGAGTCTTATTCTATTGGCGGTGCTTTTATACAGGGACCAGACAAGCTGTGTGTGTGTGTGTGTGTGTGTGTGCATTTGCACATTTGTGTCAGCAATGAGTGCAACTTAAAGTAGCTGAATGCATTCATTAGACAGGGTGAACTAAATGGACTGAAGAGTAAATTGTTTTGAAACATAATTGCTTATCTTAAATTTGGTTTTCCATGATATGGGTCTTTTTAATCCTCTCAGATAATGGAAAGGGGTTGGCATGACATTAGCTTTAACCCTTTCGGTTCCGAAGAGTAAGGCACTGTGCATTACTCAGAAGGTAACTTCTGATAATCGTAATGTACTCTTCCTCCTATTACTGGTTTTATTAATCTGTGTTACTACTTTATCTATATTCTGTGTCTTGCAGTGATACAACCTGACTGTATCTTATTTTCAGTAAAGCAAGTTTCAGTTGTTCTGCTAAGATTTCGAACAAGAATTTTGCAGCAAGAGTTCAAAAAGGGGTGCAGCTGCAAAGTAACAAGGATTAGGGTGTCGTATTACCTTTAGGGATAAGGGGAAAATGCCTTCCTTCATGAAAGAAGGAATAAAACCTTTTGATAGTATCGGGTTTATCTACGCATACAGGGAGGGAAAGAGGAAATAAAAACCCAAGGAAATGTAATCTGCTCAGCCTTTAGTGACAGGGAGTTTTTACACACCTTTTACATTTAGTTTCTTTTCATTTTCTCAAACTGCTATAATATCTATATAATGTCACTAATGTTAGATATATTAGTGATTATATAATAATATCTATATTTAGGCTTATTCATTTGTAAGCTGATTTTTATAATTAACTCTAAATGAAGCACTTATGTACAGTAATAACCTCTTATAATCATATAATAATCTCTTAATGCCATTTCATTTTTATAGTGAAAATATTTTTCAATTCTTCATACCATTTGGCTTTAGATGGCACCATTTTTCATCACCTGTATCTTTAACAGTTCACCAATAAGGTTTGCCGCTCATTCTGCCTGTGGTGTCACTAGGGGCCCGCGGTATATTGGTGGACCGATGTCTTAATTGTTGAATGGGAAAATGAAAATATTGAGGGGGTGTAAATGAAATGAAAATATTAGTATATTGAAGTATTGCAATATTATGTTCTGCAATACTGTTTTGACTCACAAAAACACAGTATTGATTTTTTCCCCCTTTTTCCCCATTTTTTTACTGCCAATTTACCCACCCATTTGTAGCTCCCCCAAGCAATAGCAAAGCTAGGAACGTCTCCTGCGATACATGTGAAGTCAGCCATAGCCTCTTTTTGTACTGCCGCCAATGGAGAGAGCATGGCCAGTTGTGCTCTCTCTGACTCCAGCTGCTGATCACAGTATGGCTTTTTTATTAATAGTTTACGAGAAAAGATTGGTGGTTCATTTTAAGTTGTGTTTAAACCTCTAGGTTGTCTTTAGTTCTCACTGTTCTGACTGCATGGAAAGTAAACATTTCTTATACTCAGATTTAATGCATATGATGGTGTTTTAATGCATTTATGACAATAAATATAAACAATAACAATATATTGGCTTGTTTACAGTGTCACAACACATCCCAAATGCATGGTATTGTATCATATAACCAGGGACTTGACAACACACAGCTCTTGAAAAATGACTCATTGGACTTTTTAACTACAGTCATGACTTTGTTCCCCCCTTCTTCCTCAGTTAGCTGCATACATGTGTTGTGAGGGAATTCCCTGCAATATTTGATGAAACTTTAGTCTGGTTAAGTCAATACTTGTGTACTTTTAATTAGATTCAGGTAGTATGCTACACAGCTCCAGTGGCTTGCGGGTGTGGTCCTCGGCCATTGCCCTGGTCTCTGTTTGCTGTGTCGGTGGCTCTTTGTGTCTGCGTGGGTTTTTTCCCACATTTAACACATGGTAGATGAACTGGCCATGCTAAATTGCCCCTTAGGTGTGAGTGAATTGGTGTGTGTGGTACCTTGCACTGTCCAGAGGGTGTTCCTGCCTTGTACTCTGTGATTCCAGGGAGGCTTCAGACCTACCTTAAAGACCCTGACCAGGAAGAATTGCAGTTGTTGTTATGGCTTATGGTCGGCATCAGTGAATTTTGTATATTAATATCTAACCATCTTTCCATGGATTTATAATTTTGGATGAGAAACAGCTCTGTTTAAATACATGAGCTTTTGCAGCTGTCCTCCCACTTTGCAGAGGAAGATTTGAAAAGAGAAAAATGGAATATTTCATACATTGAGCTGCAGACACAAAGTACCCAGACACCACCTGCCAGCATATTGCTTTAGCTGAATTAATTTACATAAAATGTAGCTCTCTCAACTGTTTCCATTCTCTGCTTCCTCCAAATTTGACATGCTGGACCCCTCATTTTCTGCATCTGATGGAACTGGCGTTTCCCATTAATAATGAGAGGGGTATGTAGCTTTGCATTGCCCCGAAGGACCAATGTAAATCCACTTATATGAGGCAGGATGTGAAATTTTTAAATGCAAAAGAAAAATTATATTATGGTTTATTGGTGTTGTATTCCATTCGTTGTCTTGGGAGGTCGCACTCACCGGAGTACTGACGTTCTGCCTGGTTCTCGTGTCAGTCCCACCAAAGTCTTGTTTGTGTAGGTTCACTCCAACTCCTCAAGTGTTTTCTTCTCTCTAATTCTGTTTATCCTGGTTTTCTGATGTTTTGGACTTCAGATTTTGTTTGTTTCTGTTCTTACTTGTTCATGTGAGCCTTCAAATAGACTGAAATTCTACCTACACTAATAATTCCATAGTCTCTGGGTGTTACAATGATATAAGTCCTACAATAACAAAAGTCCTGTATTGTTGCATTTTGACTTCTCTAACCATATAACCTCATAATTATCCAAGTTTAATGAGTGTTTATTTTTTTTCACCTGCAAACTATTTGGTTCACCGCACTACTTGAGATTGATGTATTGGGGATGTTAACTAGGGCTGGATATCGGAAAGAACCTAGCAATTCAATATGTATTATGATACAGGGGTTATGATTTAATATATTGTGATACTGTAAGCAAGATGATATATTACTTTTTTTAATTTTAGAAAAACGTAGTAGTAGTTAATAGTATAAAAAAACACACCATATGTATCAAGGTCAAGTAAAAGTTGACTTTATATACAGTAAGAAAAGTGGGATTTGAAGATCTAGCAGATCTATCTATATATCTAGATCTATCTAGCAGTCAGAGTTTAAATATTACAGAAAACTGTCAGACTAAACCTTTTAAGCAAAAAATTAATAAAAAAAAATCACTCAATTCATACAGTATTGTAAGATATAATATTGTTATTTTTAATATATATTAGTGTTTTAATTACATCCCTAATTACTATACAGGGGTTGCGATTTAATATATTGTGATACTTTATGCAAGGAGATATATTGTTTTCTAATTGCATTTTAATAAAACTGTCATAATAAAACTGTCAGTATAAAACTAGTTTACATTGCAGTGGAAGAGTGTTATGCTATCTAGTGGGCAGAGTTTAAGTGCAACATAAAATTATGCGCTGTCTGCCACCAAATTTTGCATGTAAAATATTCATTAAAAATCTATACTGTGTTCTTGAGAACCAGAAGGACCGCAGTGCAAAACATAATATTGCAATACTCAAGTGTATCAACACCCCTACTATTAACTGTTGTAGTTATAGTTGCTTATTCTGTCTTTGTTTTCAGTTCACAGACTCACCTCACTTCACTTTACACCAGAGAGTCCACACCGCGAGTAGAGATGCGCTGCAAGACAGAACAACAGGTGTCAATATGCAAGCATGTGATTGGGCAATGACTGGATGACATGAGGAACTAAAAGAGAAGCTCTCGTTCTCTCTTGAGAAGCTGGACATGTCCTACAGCGGGCAGACGTCACCCAGCTCTGGCACCACCAGCAGCTCGAATTCTGCTTCCCAGTATGCTGCGGCGGCGCTGGGCATGGGGCTGGTGGCCCTGGGCATTGTGATGGTCGTATGGAGCGTGGTGCCGGCAGCCTCGGTCGGAAACAGCTCGCGGCCAGGCCAGGGCGCAAGCACGTCTAGTAACACATCAACAGCAGCCTTCGTGATGCTGGGCGTAGGAGTGGCCATGCTGATTCTGGCCCTCTGCCTGGGCTTACGCAACAAACGCCGATCACTCAGACAGCCGCAGACTAATGGCGACACACGCACAGATCAAAACCAAGAAGAAGAGAGGTGAGAAGACACATTTGCTTTAGGGAAAAATCTGGTTGTACCAATTTTTTTTTTTTTTTTTTTTTTTACACGTGAGTAAATACACTATTCCAACCTAAATTTAGTGACAAGAGTGTTAGTATGGTCAGAAGTATTGGATGGAGCACCATCATACCAGAGAACACAGTTCCTATATATATATTTACATTGTTTGGCAGTTAAGAAAGTTTTTCCTCCTGTGAAGTTGCTCATTTGGAGATACATTGCAAGAAATGCTGCTAAATATGACACTAAAGCTCTATTCGGACAGGATTTACTTGGGGGGAGGTGGGAAGCCAGAGTTTCTCAGTGATTTTAGTCCCGTCCAAAGGTGCGTCATTTTTACAGATTGCTCGCTCCTGCGTCAATAAAGATTCCGCCGCCTTTTACCTTCCGTAAAAACGAGACACAAAAATAACCTCAGGTTATATTAAACCTGTGCGAATCGGCATGTGGGTGGAAACAGATTTTTTTTCTCTTAAGTATGGAGGCGCTTGAGGAGGTATTTCATTATGTCGTGAATGGCACAGATATGGCAGAATGGCACAGAGACGAGATGTTTGTGGCAAACCTTCAGTGTTGTACGGTGTATAATGTTTAAATCCAGAAGATGAGCCAAAACTCAGAGGCATGATGGGTCTGTGTAGCGTAGTTATATACACATTATAAACATGTAGCTGCTCATTTTCAAACTATTATTTTTTCTTGAGTTGCTCATGCATTTCTTTGTCCAGTCATGATAACCAGACAGTCCTAAAGAAATCCTAATGTATCTTGGTAAGACAAGCAGTCTTATTTACAAACCATTGGTGTGCGTGTAAACACAGTATGTGAGTATGGTCAGGTCCATGATGTGCTTCACAATGTACATTGCTAAAATGCTGTTAAATGTCAAAGGTTAGTTGTTTTTAATAACCGTTCTTCTCTGTTCCTTGTAGCCAAGCAGAACAAGCAGAACACTATGCTGTGCCTAGTTACGAGGAAGTGGTTGGCAATGAACAGTACCCCATTCGCCAGTTCACTTCACGACAAGACAGCACCACCCAGCTCCCGGCCTATGAAGAACTGATGGAGAGGCCGCAGGGCGGGTTGGAGGGGTCTGACCCAGCACCGGCACAGCCCGCTCAAACACAGAACGGAGCAGACGATTCAAATCCTGCACACGCACAACCTCCTGGATCGAACCGAAGGAATGGACGTCCAGGGCTCAAACTGCTGCCTCTCAAAGTGAGGCGCATCAAATCGGAGAAGCTGGGCAGAAAGACGTCCAGCACCTCTCCACAAGTTGCTGTATCTAGCATCGAACCCCTCACCCCTCCACCACAGTATGATGACGCGCCGCCCGAGCTTCCACGTGCACCAGAGTGACTAAGAACTGTTTGACTAGTTCGTCAGCACAGTACAACAGAAATACTTCTGCTGTAGTTCAAGAGGAATTCCACTGATTTCTGCTAAATTCTATGGATTGAAGAAGTCCTCAAAGTGGTTGGATGTAAAATGTGCTGTTCTCTGAGGCAGTGGTGGTGATAGGAATCAGACATCAAAGCAACTTAATAGATAACTCTGTTACACAACATGCTCATAGATGCATTACCTGGTGCCTGCTCTATAAACTATTATTTGAAGTTTACTCTAAAAGTTAGAGTTAAAAAATAGTAGCCACGTTTTTAACAGAAACACCATTATTTGTCCCGTGTCATTCTGCTTGCCATCAGCAGCCTGAGTCAGAGAGAGCACAATTGACCTTGTTCTCTCAGGGATGGGTTGATGGCACTTCCTCCTCACATCACTCTTAGTGTAATGTTGGTCAGCACAGGTGTCTGTTAGCTCTTGTATCGGAGCTGTGGAGACACGCTTTCCTCCGAGCTTGCTGTCTGTCTAGCGATGCTGCATCAGTGGCAGTTCGAAAAAAGGAGGTGGATGGCTTCATATGTGTTGGAGGAGATATGCTAGTCTTCACCCTCCCAGTGGTGTGAGCATTGCTAGTGAAAGGGTGAGTTCACATGACCTGGAATTGGATAATTGGCCTTCCAAATTTACCTCAATTAAAATGGGGTAAAATTAGAAATGAATTATTAAAAAAAAGAAATGCCACTATTTTACTATACCTGTTAATTTTTGTAAAATGTTATTATTATGCTTATAATGATTATTATTTTTATGCTTTTCATACATTTGAAGTTCTGGTCTCTAACACCCCTATTATAAAGCAGTTGTTTTACAGTACACCATTTCACATAAAAAAAAAATGCCGCAGAAATCTCCTCTTAACCACCTTAAAATGAAGCATCTCACTGGAATGGAAGCTGGAACAAGCTGGACAAAAGCAAGTTGGCCTGACAGAGTGATTGGGGCGGGTAAGGGGGTCCTTCAAGTTTACGTTGCTGCTGCCATAGCAAGAGGGCAGTGTTTTAAACGCGTGCACTGCACTTATCTGCAGATTTGTATAGCTTTTTCTCTGCATTGCACATGTATATGAAAATACACATCACAATGCTAACTTGTGCACAGTTTCTGCTAACTGGGTTACTTTTTCCATTATACTGTAACAGAGCGTCCTGCGCTCACTATTGGAAAAGGCTACAAAAACTCCACTTCTCTTGCTGATTAGGATTCAGAGACGGTGGCATTGCCACAGCAATGAAAGTAAAATCCTTTATCCCAATTTCTAGCTTTTTTGTCTGGTACAAAGCAGGTATTGATCTGCTGTTTGAACAGCACTGTGAAAAATCTTTGTTGCTAGGAAATGTACTTCAGATTTGAGCTGGGTTTTTTTAGGTCTACTTTGGCTATTACACTTGCTGCTGGGCTGGTGGGCTAACATCAATGTTATAGGGCTGTTTTTTTATTCTCATGTGGACGGAGACATGTTCAGAAAGCTGCTGGAGATGGAGAGAAAAAACTATATATTTAAAATAATATCTGGATATGTGTGGGCGGAGTCTGAGTACGTTTGATATGCAGGCTGCATCAGAGCCAAACTCTAAAAGTAATTGCTGATGTTAATTGGTGAATTCCTTCAGCACTTTCTTTTGGACTGCGGGTGGTATGTTTTGTATTCGTGTTGGGGTGTTTGTGTGTGTGTGTGTAAGAGAGGCAGTGTGTATATGCATGCAACCCTTTTACTGAGTGCAAAAAAAGACTGGCCCTTGTTACCGTAGTGACAGGCAGTGAGGTCATGAATGTGTGTGTTTGTGTATGTCTGTCCCTCTCTCCATGACCGAGGACACAGGGAAACTCTTTCACACTGCAGCTGCCCGTTAAATCATTCACTCTGCCTCTCCCTTTCACACTTCGCCCTCACTGGAGCACACAAGCGCACACACACACACTCACACACACACACAGAGCATTCGCCTTTTCTTGACCATGCTCATCCAAACACAAATCCACAACATATTGTCCTTCATTCTCTCATTCCTGACATTGCTGTTGCTGTTGTTTAGTGTAGACGGAATTGAAAAAGCACACTGCAGTCTTAGCAGATTGTTAAACACGTATTTGGAAAGCCGGCTGTAAACACGCACAGGACACATCGGATTACAGTCTGATCACTCAAACCACATTATGAAGTGGTCAGAAACACAGCTTGAGCACATTTACCACCAGTGGGAATTGAATGTGTTTTCTGGAAATACAAATGTAGAAAACTCTAATATCAGTAATTCTAACTGCTTTCTCGCAGTTATTACCATTACCATTACCCATTTTCTGATTACAGGATTGTGAGAACCATCTGTTGTTCCACAGCGTTGTGGAAACGCCACCATTCCTCTAAACCGTTCACAAGCTCCTGGAGCTCTAACACCATGCTGAAAAATCGTCTGTAACCAGTGATGTGCATGTTGATGTGTTTTTTACGCAGGAGCGCGTGAGCCTGTTTACACCTGGCATTAAGATGCGTTTCTGGTGATCAGATCACGTTTCAGATTTAACTTGTCTGTAGGAAACGCCTCCAAGGTGCACTTTGATTACAATTGGATCACTTAAACCGCATTCAGAGGTGCTCGGATCTCGTCCACATTAAATACAAGTGTAAACGGAATGCGTGTTCTGTGATCGGACTCGAAATAACCAGGAGAGAGCAAGATTACAGAGTTTGTTTTCTTGCAGTTTAAATAGTTTCAATAGTGTCAATAGTTTCTCGTTCTTTTGAACTGTTTAGTCTCCTGGAGCAGGACAATTCTGATGAGAAGCTGTTTACAACAAGTAAAAGGGAAATGATGTCCGTGTTGGTGTGTTTGTTTATGTGGGAAAGTAAAATCGGATCTCATCTGGTCACACTGGGGATGCATTTTAGTGACAAGTGTAAACAGGCCCCAGTCAAAGTAGATCTAGATACTATCAGTATACAAAACGCATGTCAGTGGCAGGTGTAAACAAGCCCTAAAATCCGATCTCACCTGGTCATGCTGGAGAGACATTTTAGTGTAAAACAGTGTAAACAGAATCTGGCCAATGAAGATTCAGATATTATTCGGGTATGAAACACACATTAATGCTAATAATGTAAACAGCCTCTGAAATTTGCTTCTTTAGTTTTGTGCCGCAGATACACTAACATAATAGAGGTCACCCAAAAAGATTTTCTGTACTAGCACTGTAGCTCCACTGCAGGACTAAAGAAGCATATCATAGACAGCAGACATGTTCTGTGTTTGGGTTGAGCTGAAAAATTGAGTAAATTACACTTTAAAAGTAGACTTTTTTTCAACCCTTGCTGTAAGGCCTGCAGCATGTGTACAACTCAGAGCTGGAACAGTGGAGCACACTCCTCAGCTGTTGTCTAAAGCACGATTGTGGACTAAGTGATTAACTAATGGGGCATGGGCCATTCAAGTTCAGTATTTACTCTCTGTATTCTCTGTCTGCTGTTTGTGCAGTCGTTTGTAAGCGTATGGGTTTCACTGTCATTTATTGATTGCAATACTTCATAAAGTATGTTTACTAATTCATGATCATTTCAAATGTTAATGGTCTGTTCTTAAAGCATCTTTGTTTAAACCATGAACATTTTTTTCAATAAAAGAAGATACTGGTTTTGGGAATATAGCGTATAGTAGTATTTAATGAATGAATGGGCAAACGTGCATAAATGGTCTTCTGGTCCATATAAAATGCATCAGAATGTGTATTTCTAATGTTTTTATTGGTTGCCATCTAGTGGTTGAATGAGGTCAACACCTTACACAGTGAGTAGCCAGTTGGCTTCTGTTTGGATATTGAATGTATGCAATTTATTTCATCTACATATACTCAGTCACACAAAACCTTTTGTGTCCATTTTCTGACTTTTGGACATGATGAATTGATCAATAGAAATGCACCAGAATGACTTGGAATGAAATCTTTCTAAAAGTTTTTAGATCAACACAAGTTTTTTTTTTTTTATAACAGTAATAATATGATGATTATACACTTAAGGAGCTCTTTAAGGGGTCTTAAGTAATAGTTGTTTTCATATGACTATGGCAACTGATTAAACCAACTGAGCGATTTAATGGTTTGTTCCCTGGTAAAGGGTTCTTTATATACACAAAAGTCTTGTAGAAGCTTTTAGGGTTCCACTATTATGAGCAAATCAACCGTTTTCCAGTACTGTATAGAACCCTGTGTCTTTGAGTGTACAGATATATGTTTTAAATACTGCAACCTGTATATTATTAAGAGGCTTGGGGTTGTGGGCTCAATCCCTGCTCCTGTCATTGTCTGTGAGGAGTTTGGTGTGTTCTCCCTGTATCCATGTGGGGTTCCTCTGGGTACTCAGGTTTTCTTTCCAATTCTCAAATACCCATGTAAGGTGAATTAGCTATGCTAAATTGTGCCCAACTGGCGCCCTGTTTGAGTGTCACTGGGCGAAACGGATGGATGAAGGAAATGGAGAGAAATAGATTGAGGAAGGGGTGCGACTACTGTGTCTGAGCCAAAAATGGCTGCAAGGGAACTGTTTCATGTACTTCTGACAATATATTTGGTTGGGGAAAGTATTTATATGCTCAATATAATTCACACAAATAAGTTCCTTTCTACAGTTTATATTTGGGAATTTGGCCCCATAGCAATGACTGGGGGTACAAAAGTGTGCATTCTTCTTGTTTCACAATAACACAGACATACCTGTAACACCCAATCAACCACATAGAGTACAATGGCAATCACTTGGTATGCCATAGCAACACTATAGCACCCATCAAGCAAGCACCTAGCAACACCATAGCAACCACCTAGCAAAGGTTCCATCCTAGTAACCACATGGAAACAGCTTAGCAACTGCCTGGAGTGGAAACCTCTTAA
This sequence comes from Salminus brasiliensis, assembly GCF_030463535.1. Classification (NCBI taxonomy): domain Eukaryota; kingdom Metazoa; phylum Chordata; class Actinopteri; order Characiformes; family Bryconidae; genus Salminus; species Salminus brasiliensis. The sequence continues at coordinate 12,266,597 of NC_132883.1, forward strand.
GATGTGCAACCGTTCTGCGTTTCCTTTGGACAAAAGTATTGGGACACCTGCTTATTCACTGCTTCTTCCGAAATCAAGGGTATTAAAAAAGAGAATATGTTACTTCGATTGGTGACAAGAGGGATGGATGGAGCCCCATCATTCCAGCAAACATAGTTCCAGTGCTCCACAGCTCAATGCTAGGGGGCTTTATACCCCTCTAGTCCACACCTGGCCAAAAAGTTCAAGCCTCCAAAGAGACCTATTCTATTGGCAATGCTGCAATATTGGAATAGGCTATTTGTATGTGGGGGGATTTGCAGATCTGGGTTTTAAAGTATTCACAAGAAGGGGTGTCCACAAACATTTGGACATATTGTGTGTACGAACTGAATAGACAATCGCCTATGTTTGGCCTGAGCAGGAAATTGTGTAAATTCGATTTTTGGGTTGCAGCCTATGTTTAAGGATTAGAAGTTGTATTCCTGAAGGTAACCTCCTGTATTCTAACACACCTGATTCAGCTCAGCGGATAATTGTTTAAATAAAAACCTTGATGAACTGAATGCGTAATGTGAGTCAACACCGACATCACGATCGTCCTTAGTGACACGGAGATGTTTTGATGCTGTGTTAGTTCCTTGTGAATAGAGAACATTTTTTAAATGAGTCATTGTACACCAGAGAGTGCAGAAGGGTGAAAAGCATGTTTGGGCCTAACCGTGATTAATTTCACAGACAACATGTTCTCTACCAGTCTCTCTTAGTTTACTGGCTCCTTTTACACATTAGATGCAACACAACGGGTTGTGCCCGACCAGCTTCATGTACATCTGTGGTCTCCAACCTTGCTCTTTGGGGTTTACTGCTAACCCTTCTGTCAGAGCTAATGTCTTCAGAAATCCTTGGTTATCAGGATCATGAGAGGGTGATTTTAGCTGGACGTGAAGCATGCAGGTGGTTGGTGTGGCGCAACAGATAACACCACCACCTGCCATTGCGTTACAACAACACCATGTGGGAGACCAGGGTTCGATTCCCGGTCTGGGTGACTATGCTGCGCTACACCAATAAGAGTCCCTGGGCAAGACTCCTAACACTACACTGACCCACCTCTGTAATACGAGTAACCTTGTAAGTCACTCTGGATAAGAGTGTCTGCTAAATGCCATAAATGTAAATGTCTCCAGGAGGAGGACTAGTGTCCACAGATTTAGGTGCTCTTTATAAGCTTGTACTTCTCAACACACACATATTTAATAACATAGAGAGTATATATAGAGCACACCTAATATTTGGTTAAATGTGCTTTAGCAAGATGGCTAGACACTTTTGCAATCAGCAAGCATTGGTGGTTGGATATTTGGCTATGTTTTGGTTTCCTGGCATGGACACTGAGTGGACACAGAGTTGCAGACATCCCAACTATATATATTAGAAGACAAACTGCTGGGGACCCCTCTACCTGCGTCACACCAGTTGCCACCCACCAGTCCACCACCCATGCCAGACCAAATACACACCCTCCTGCCACTGCTACCTGTCTAATGACATTGTTAAAATCTAAATGGACTCTTAACTATCTGCCACTACTAATATTAATATTAATACTAATACTCTCATTCCTCTCACCATCACTGCTGTACTACACCGCAATTGTAATAGACATATTAAGATTATGTCACACAATCAATAATATTTAAATAGTTCTGACCGGAGGAGGATGGGTCCCCCTTGTGAGTTTTGGAGCCTCGCAAGATTTCTTCCTCCAGCTCTGAGGGAGTTTTTCCTTGCTACTGTCACCTTTGGCTTTCTCATTGGGGGTTTTCTTGTCTTCTTATGTTGTTGATGTCTTGTCTTTTTACTGATTACTAATTGTGTAAAGCTGCTTTGTGACAAAACAAACAAACAACAATATATATATATATATATATATATATATATGTATATATATAATAAAACAAAAATACAAAAAATTAATGCCTAATAAACAGTCTAGAAATAAATCAATTAAAAAATAATCTGTAAATAATTAATAATAAAAATAATAAAATAATAAAATTTCTTTTTTTACTTCTATTATTTATATTGTGTATACAGTGTGCATAATTTAGCTACGTTTTTGCATCTGAGTATCTTGCTATCCCTTCTCTGCTGTGACACTGCGACTGTGGGACTATTAGAGGATTATTTTATCTTATTTTAGAGAAATCCCTTTTTTTCTTATAATATCTAGTTTTGAGAACTTCAGCCTTTTTTAGGAGATGAATGGCTGATCAGGCGTTGGGCTGGATTAAGCGAGCTAACAGAGGAGCAGTTATTATTATTATTATTATTATTATTATTATTATTATTATTATTATTATAGTAGTGGGGTAGTGGGGAGGTGCGTCTTCTCCACCACGGAGCTGCAGGAGGCGCGATGAATGAGAGCGGTGGACTGTAAAGCCCGCCCACAGACAACACTGATAGGTCTACCGAGCAAAATGAGAGACCAATCAGGATGCTCTCTGCGTCACACTCACCGGCTACGTCTGTCTACCCCACTATCTATCGCTCTATCCCACTCGCTCGCTCCCAAAAAGTGCGCGAGCAAGCCCGAGATACAGAATCCCTATTTCCGGTGTTACACCGACATTTGTGACTGCCGAATTCTGTTATTATAACGGGCGCAGTCCCGCGATATCTGTCCACATGCCTCCAAACGCGGTCTTCGGTCGTTACTCGGAGGCGCTGTAGCTTCTTGTTGTGCTCCCTTTAACAAGCAGACCACCGAGATCATGTCTGAGATTCCTGCAGTTCTCATAGTTGGAAACCTAAATGACACTCTGGTCAAAAGGACCGCATAAAATATGTGCATGTTTGTCTTCGCTTGTTGCTGGGAGCACAGCGAAAAGCTAAAGCACGTGCGACTAAATGACGTAGTCTGCGTAAGGCGCTCGTTCATGTGAGCAGATATCGCGGGACACCACAGAAGTGGTCAGGACTTTGTGAAGGCCATTCAAAAACATAATGGTAGCCTGCTTTATCCACTCCATACCTACGGATGCACCGATCCATCCTGCTCTGTTCCGATTCAGATACCGATACGTGATTGTTGAATTAATAAACCACATATCTGATCTCATCTGGGAGAGACTGCAGGCATCAGGATTGTTGTAAAACAAACTATAACAAATGAACACAGACATTAATGAACCTAATTTCTGTTTCTGTTTGGTCACTAACATTTTTAACTGTGCTGGACGTCGGCACAGTGTTGTCTATGAGACTGAAGAGGAGCTAGCAGCTCCTCCCTTCTCGGTTCTCCTTATATGGAAGACAAGCTGGATTACTTGCTGACAGTTGATGACAGATCTGGTAAGATGGGGGGGGGGGGGTCTTGCTGTTTACTATGATATGTGTAAGATGTCTGTAGGTTCCTCTGATCCTGGGTTATGAAGCCTAGAATACCGGCAGTGCGAGAATCGGGTTCCGTGAATGGATCGGCCCTTTGGATAAGACTAATTATCCGATACCTGATCCAGCAAGTTTTGTTAGTTTCTGGACCGATATCCGAGCCTAGTATCAGATCGGTGCATCCCTATCCATAACCCCTTTTGATGTGTGTTTGAGGTCACTACATCCAAATATCAGCTGCCTGACTGATAGTCCGAGGTTATGCTGAAGAATTCTTAGGTTCTCCTGCTTCTTCATTGTTCTATCCATTTTTGGCAATGTACTAGTTCCACTATTTGCAAAACAGCCACAGGGCATGATGCTACCACCACCATGCTTAACAGCCTACTGCCTACTTATATATATTGGACCTCTCCATTTGTCAGAACAACCCCTACTTCTCTTTACTGCATATTGTTATTATTGAAAGTAGTGTTTATTTGGCAGTTGGATAAAAATACTGAGATGCATGATGACACATTAATTACTGGCCAAAATAAAATATAAAAAATGAAGGATATTTTTAAATGAAACTACACAAAGTTTGGAGGGCTGTTTTTATTGTTTATTTTCCACTGTAAATAGCCACTCCAGACACATTTGTATTTTCAGTGTATTTATATAAATCATTCTAAATCCTTCCAAAGTAACTGAATTGAAACGTGGTCTAAAATCTTTATACAGAATCATATCCGATTTGTTGTAAAGTCAGAGATTTACACCCCTGTTAATCACTCTGGTGGCTAAGATGTTCTCCAGCCAAGTCTTACCCATATAGAGTTATATGTGGAGGCAGATCTACAGTGGCAGTGTGTTCCCCAGTGTTATTTTAGAAGGTAGTTTATCAAAATATAATTATAATATATTGTATTAATAATATAATATAATGTATTTAACCATTTAGTAGTAAAAACGAGTTATTTAAAACATTTAAAAAGGAGAATACAATGTAAATAAATAACTAAATAAATAAACTCATAAAGAACTAAAGAAATATACAAATCACGGCATGAATAACATTTGTGGAAATAAAAACTTAAATAGATTCTACTGTATGTTCTAAGTGGTTGGTTTATTCATGTACGAGTATTATTATTATTATTATTTTATCATTTTAGCATGTCTATTTATGTTTTTGTTGTTTTAATAATTTTATTTCAGGAGAACTGTCGTTCAATGGGCGTGGCTAACAAAGCCCCTCCTCCGGCTTGCCATTAGCCCCGCCCCCTCCCCGTTCTCAAATCACTGATTGGTTTGAGACCTGCACGCCACTGATTCTGCGGTAAAGATGGCGGCGTCAGAGGGGGCGCATAGTGGTTCGAGCGAAACGGAGAGACCCCGTACGGGTCCGTGTTAGAAAAAAAAAAGCACAGAACTCCAGCTACCGGTGTAGGGTCCACCGTTGCCGGTTCGCCGATCCGCAGAGCTGAACGGTTAGAGACACTATTGTCCGCTGGGTGGGATTCGGGCGCGCGGGACCGCTAGCCGTGGCGCTAGCGAGCGGGTGGAGGAGGAACAGCCAACAGGCCGCTGCGCTCCTCGGCCGGGGGGGGATGTGATCCGGCCGGACAGCGCGGTGTCCCTCACCTCGTCCTGCGGATCTCTTTTTCTCGCGCACAACTCGCACAATGGGGCAGCAGGTAGGCCGCGTGGGGGACGGCGCCTCTCCGGCACTCCAGAGCCCTCCGCAGCCTCAGCCGCAGCCCCACTCTCAGCCCCAGCCCCAGCAGCAGCAGCAGCAGCAGCACCAAGGTAGAGCGGCCCGGACCAGCGGCTCGGGGAGGAGACCCAGGGAAGTTACCAGCACCGGAACACCCGCATGCAGGCTGGCCGCTACCGCTAACATGCCGGACCCGGGGGTTAACGTGTTCACTCAGCATTCAGGTGAGGTAGCTAACTCTGACAGGGGTGGCTTTTCCAGCGTCCAGCTGTTGTGTTTTCACGCTGTCAGAGCGAGAGGAAGTCGATTTCTGGAAGATGTTTAAAGCTAGCGGAAATACTGCACACAGGGACGCTTTTAGCCAAGCCGGCTAGCGAGGAGGCTAAGGTCAGCTGGACGCAACAGACATTTCACACGGTGTGTCCACTAGCTAGCTAACTTGTCCCACAGCTCGGGTGTATCAGTCGACTGTGGCTCTGTGAAGGTATTAACAGGGGGACTAACCCAGGACTGGGCCTCCTTGTGTTGCCAGTGTCTGTCTGTGCCTGTGTGTGTTGAGCTTCCTCCATTTGGATGTTCAGAGAAGGCACATTTGGGGGGGTCTTGCCTTCAAGTACCAACACTGATCTAAGCTTCTGAGATGAATGGGAAGTTTGGTCATTGTTCTGCATTGTTTTTTTTTTTTTACATGATGAGGACTATGTTTTACCTGTAATTGTGTTGTGAATGGATGCTGACTGCTGTGTATCTCCTGAGCAGGCTGGTGGTTGGTGAGAGGGACTGATGGCATTAACGCAGCCCAAATCGAGAGAGAAGCAGAGAGCTGGTAGTGCAGTGGCCACGAAAGCCTCCTTTTAGTAGAAATAAGATCTGACTCCCTCTACAATGCTCACAGTAGGCGTTCTGGTCTGTTAGAAAAGCTGCTTGCCGAGCTGCCACTTTATCAAATTTCACACATGCCATTTCACTGACTCGGTTTCACTTGTCTGCAGGGTAGGCACACTTATGATGGTGAAGATGATGATGATGATAATAAGGCTGATGTAAGTGTGGTATTGGTTGCCATGTTTTTTTTTCTAGCCTGGCCCGATCCTTTTGATGATGAACGCGTTTCAATTAGGCAGCGTTGGCTTTGCATACTTGGCTGCTTCAAAGACCATCGTCATAAAGCTTTTTCTCTGTCCCTTCTCCTTCTCACGTGGCGCCCTGAAGTGCTCAACTAATGTGACAGGCTTTGCTTGTGGGAACGAGCGTTTTTGAACCCTAATTCTCTGCAACGAGATGAAACAACCTCGTCCGAGGCAAAGCCGCAGCCTGTCATACACATCATGTAGCCCCAGATGTGCATGGAGAGCGAAAAGGCCAAAGATAGAAAGGATAACCACTGACTGAGGGGTTACTGTGGGTTTTTTAAGGTACGGTAGAAACTTGCTTAGGCTATCGTCATGTCACTAGTCTCCTAAAGGCAGTAAGGTCAGCTCTTATGGCTTCTCCGGAGCCAGCTCTCGTGCCTAGCGAAGGCCTCTCGGCCCCCTGAGGCTGGCTCAGTCAACGTCCAAGCTGGGATCGAAAGTGATGGGGAGATGGGAGAGGGTCGAGGCTTGGCCGGTAGTTTGTGTGTCTATTAGTAGCGAGGCAAAGCGAGGCTTGTCGCATCTTGACAGTGAACCCCCGTGGCTGGAAAAGCTGACCTGCAAAGGGCAGCACGTTTGTTATTTTTACTCCCTCGCTCTTTCAAATGTCAAGTGTCCTTTCCATAGATGGAGATATGGGATGGGCTGCGGGTTATCTTAGTAAATCAGAATAATTGGTTGATGTGGCGATGCAGCACTCTCAGTGCCGGTCTTGGTGGTGTGCGCGGTCTTGCGTCACTGCGATGAAGCCTTGTAGGCAGAGATTGAGGCTGGTTTCCTGTGCTAAGCGCACCTGGCTGTCCTAACGTCTGTCTGGAGGAAAAGAGCTGATCCCCTCACATCTGTTTCAGCTCGGTCACACCAGGCACCGCTAGAAATAAATGCTGGTTCATTTTCACCTCTTTTCGTTCACTTTCAGTCAGTTGGAGAACCGTAATCACCCAGACGACCAAGGCCCATTTTCCCAACAGCTGACCTGTCTATCCAGGATGTGGGAATAGCTAAATCACTGCATCTACTTGCAAGATGAGGCTTCCAGACCATGCTGCTGCTGTTGGTGATGCAAGCTTTAACGTGTGAGCTTTAAACAGCACACACTCACACTGTGTGATGTCATGTGGTTAACTGTGTGTCTCTGTGTGTGTTTGTGTGTGTGTTCCTGTGGGCTAGTAGAGGGTTTGAGTAGTAAACCATGATGGCCTACTTTTAGATCAACTAGTGAACCACCTCATTTTAAAGCTTTGATAGTTTTGGTGGCTCTAGTGGCTCAGCCCTGGATTATTGATCACAGGGTTGTGGGTTCGATTCCCAGCTCTTCTAAGCTACCACTGTTGAGCAAGGCACTTGACCCTCTTTGTTTCAGGTGTGCCGTAGCATGGCTGATCCTGCTCTCTGACCTTAGGCTTCTAGGCTGGAATATGTGAAGTGATGAATTTCTTTGGTACTATACAAGTATGTAAGTGAAAGGACAGTTGGGGTTCTTTCATTTTATAGAAGCTTTTGAAATATTAATAAATAAATATTGAACAAAGAAATATGAGCTTGGATCTAATATCAGAATCTAAGAGCAGAACTCCCGAGTGGTTCAGCTGTCTAAGCAGTCCCCTGTTGATCCCCTGTTTGATTTGTGGTAATGCCACAGCCATCCATAGCCAGGAGTCTCAGAAAGCGTACCTGGCTTTGCTCTAATTAAGGTGGGTAGGGTGGCATCCCTGTCTGCCATCATGATGCTATTTAGTAAGGGCATCTGTTAGCTGATGTAGCAGAACTGGGCTTTGGTGTACTCCTCCAAGTGTGTTCAGCTGTTCAATGAAGTTGCTTTACCAGCTCATCGAAATTATTTGGTGGCTCACTTCCCCTGACTGGGAGGAAACACATGCTAGCTTACCTCCTCACACTGCACTGGTAGAATTGTGTAATAGAGGAAGTCTTAGCTACTGGATGGGAATTGAAAGTGACTAAATTAGGATGAAAATTGGCAAGTGCATAGATCAGAAAACCCACCCAGTTTTTCTTAGCCCTAAAGGTTGTGCATCAAAAAAATAAGGTAATGTTTGCTATGGTGTAGTGGTCAGTGCCACACTGTAGCCTGGCACACTGGGGTTCGGTTCTCCACTTGGAAAAAAGCACCACTCCATACCTATATGAATCTATGGGCTAGATATCTGATACTACGTTCATCTTCCTTTGTTTAAACTGTGGTTTAACCTCTCCCTGTTGGCGTTCTTGAGTGCTTAGCGTTCGCATGTAATGTGCCTGTGCCAAACTACTCTCACTGCAGTGTTCATGCATAGAGAACACCAGGAAACTGGACGATGATGACTGGCTCTGTTTCATTGCAAAGGACGCAGAGTTGGATGAGTCAGCTAAGAGGCTGTGAAACGTTCTTCCTGATCCAGAAGATGCTGAGTATCTGTGTTCTGTCCACACCAGGTTTAGCTGGTGCTTCTAGTGCTTACAGACCCAAGGTTAGGATAGCATGTTCTTATCGATATGTCTGGTTGGATCAAGGGTAAAGAGATGGATGGAGCAGTTTTCCTTGAACTGCCGGAATGTGCACCTCAGACTCTCAGACGGTGAGTCACCCAGCGCTGGGCCCTGTGAGGTCACCGGGCCACTTCAGCTTTCTCCATCATTACTTATTTATCAGTTCCGTCTTGCGCTTTATCTGTGTACCCTGTGCCATGTCTTTTTGGTTCTAGAACAATCACTGCTGGAACTGAACAGGATGCACTTAACCTCTCAATCTGTCTATTCGTTTCCAAATTGGAGGCTTTTTGTTTTTATTTCTGCCGGTTCGAGGTCTGATGGTCCTGGTTTGTGTATTTTTGAGCTTCTCTCTTATCCATACATTATGGAGAAGAAGACTGCTTAATGTAGTGCTTTTCATTACTTGTACACCCCCCCCACACCCCCCACCCCCACCCCCGCTGGGTCTTGCACTCTCTCGCTTGCTTGCTCTCCTGCTTTTTCTTTTTCTTTTCATATTATCTCCACAATATGGACAGTTGGGGTTATTGGTACACCTGCTTATTTATTATTTCTTCCAGAATCAAGGGCAATAAAGAGTTTATCCTGTGTGTAACTGTCTCTACTGTCTAAAGCTAGCTAGATTTTAGAACATTGCTGCAATGATTTGATTGCATTCAGTGACACAAGCATTAGTGAGAGCAGGATGTTGGATGATCATCACTCCACCTCATCCCCAACTCCCAGACTCATTCCAGAAGTTTTGCTCCACAGCTGGGGGCTTTATACCCCTCTAGCCCACGCCTGGAATTAGTCATGGTGCCAGTAGGTTCATATTTATCTGCTCCAGATAAGTCCTATTATGTACTTCTCTACAGGGACTAGAGAAGCTGTGTGTGTGTGTGTGTGTGTGTGTGTGTGTGTGTGTGTGTGTGTGTGTGTGCGCATTTGCACATCTGTGTCAGCAATGGGTGTAACTTAAAGTAGCTGGATGCATTCATTAGAAGGGGAGTCCACAAACATTTGGACATACAATGTATCTCTTTCTCTCGCCCGCTCTCTGTCTCTCACTGGCGCTTGTGCACACTTGCTCTCTCGCTCTCTCTCTGCCTTATATCATCTTAATCCACTTTCATGAAGCTGGCAAGCATCACAACCATCTAAAATAGCCCAGGATCTCTGATGCATAAGCAGATTTGCATTTGGGATGAAATTGGATTAGGCAAATCCACTTTTCTGTATATCCATAAAAAAGATGTGACGGTGGCAGGAAAAAAAAGATACCCGAGAAATATTTCAAGTTTTGGACGAGACGGCAGGGAACACGTTTTTGTCCTCACCTTCTTAGTATCTTTGAAAAAGGATGCCCTTTGCAGGCTTGGCATGCAGTCCGATCAGTTGAAGTCCAGCAGTAGGGGGCGTAAGAGTGCCACATAGTTTATGGTGAATGCTTTCAAAAAGGTTTTTGATATTATTACTATTATTATTCGTCTGGATGATTCTCTATTACAACCTGTATGACATCCTCGATTCCATCAGAATCTTTAAGGCCCATGAATAATTGATGCCTTGTCTCTGTGGTCTGGGTTTGCTGAGTGAACATGTGTGGCACTGTTCCCTCGCCTCTCCCTTAATCCTGCCTCATTTAAAAGGCCTTATCCCGCTCGGGCCCCTCCCAGAGCTGCTCCACTCATCCTACCCTCATTAAAGTGTGGATTAGTGGGAGGAGAGGAAATGATTTGTCCTCGGTTGGGGGTGGAGAGGACCTCACTGTTTTGCATCAGTGGACATAAGCCCACTTCTGCGTGTAAACAATGGCGGGGTCCGCAAGATCATTGTTTCCCTTTTTTAGTTGCAGGAACCAGCTGTCCGTGGCCCTCTTCCTGTAAAGATGCATCCAGTCCAGTTCCGCATAACTGTAGCCTTGATAAAGAGGCTGCAGCAGGAGAACAGGGCACGCTGGAGCTGAATGGTATCAGATGATGGGTGCTGGCCAATCAGTGCTTTTGTCTGGGTGACTTTCTTATCAGGCTTTTACCACAGCTGGAGTTCAACGTGGGTCTCTTCGTCTGTATTCTGCTCAGGGATCGGATGACTTACTTTTTTAGTTTGTCTCCCATAACTTCATGTTCTGTCACTGACACCTTCATTCTCTGCCTCTCATGCTCATCCTGTCCAGCCATTCTTCTGACCGACTCTTTTTCCTCTCTCTCTTTTTTGTTTATTGTCACAAGAGATCAGCCCCACCGTTACTCTCGTCCTTTCTTCCTCTGCTAATTTCTCAAGCAAACAGAATAATAGACACATAATGATAAACATGAACCTATTGGCACCATGTCTAATGCCAGGTGTGGGCTAGAGGGGAACACCCAAGCATTGAGCTGTGGAGCTGTGTTCTCTGGAATGATTGGGGGCTCCTTATTATATAAATATTTTCTTTTTGATTTTTTTGTTCAAATGAGACAAAATCTACTTGCTTGGCTGCCTATATATTTGAAAGGGATGCCCAAATATGGCTTTTTAGTGGTGAACAATGAACTCCAAAGATGGGTCATTTTGCATAGCCAAGATGAAGCTACCTTTGACGCTACTGTTATTGTAGATGTTTCTGTATGTAGGAATTTTAGCTCTTATTCAGTTGCCTTCAGGTGAACACGTCCAAACTAGATCTGATTAAATACTGGTGTGCGTGAGCACATATGGGGTGCCAAATGCAGTGAGAGGCTAATGCAGTGCAGAATAACTAGCAAGCATGTCACCCCTGCGGCATGGACGTGCGACCACTGCTTTTATGGCCTGTAGCCACTGCCCCGTAGTGCCATTCAGAGTGTTTAACATGCTGACCATGAGCACATTTTCATTGGCAGTGCGAATGACCACCCTCAGCTCTTCTTGCCAAGTTATTTGGTTCTTTACTTCTGCACTGACCCTCAGTATCAGTGTGGACCCAGTGCACTCTCATACGCTCATGCAATCATTTAAATTGAGAAGTTTGAGAATTATAATGAAGACCAGAGAATCTCATAAATCTGTGATTATCCTTACATAAGGGATATCCTGTCAGTTCATATGATATGTGAAGTGCGCTAGCGCCAGAGGTTTAGGCCGGAGCAGAGCAAGCAGCCAGCAGTGATGACAGACTGAACAGAGTAGCCTCAGGCTCTTATTTATTGGATTCTCATCATCATCTTCAGAAGTGCTGGTTAGGCCTGTCATTGAGACGTGCCATTGGTCTAGGAGATCTTCAGAGAACCTCAGCCCATTACATCGAGACCTATCTCAGACCTATCTAAATTTTTGGAATTTTTATTCATCCAAGAATTAAAGCTGTGTTAACTTAGCTTTTCTTGTATTCCAGATGTAGTTGATCGGCCATTTGCTTTTGGTGTCTGAAAGTTTTAGCGTTGCACTGGAAATCCTCCTTAATGCGCTTATATTTGCATCTAGGGAAAGTGTGAAAATATCACTGCTTGTACTAGGGGTGCAACATTCTAATTGACTACAATCGGCAACTAATTTAATATTTGATTATTTGGTGATATCACATGTTTCTTGGGCTAACTATAAATGGTTCTAGACAGATGTGGACCATGGATTAAAAGCCAAAGTTTAACCTTAACAGTGTGGAACACTGCAGGTAATTGGCTTGCTGTTTAGTCCTGTCATTCAACAAAAAGATACAATCAGCTTACATGATGAGAAGTGTTGACAATATTGTCAACAATATAGGTTGTCAAAGCAAGTCACTAATGCATACAAATCAGTTAGTTAATAATAATTGATCATATATTTAATTTAGTCATTCGGAATACGAATAATGGATTATTCGTTTCAATAATTGACAGATGGTTATTTATTATAATAGACCGAATCAGGGGTCCAACCCTTAAAGAAAATGAGCAAAGCTATCTTTTACTCTAAGGGATGTCTTGGCTTAAATAATCTGGTTATCCAACCCACCCCCCACCCCGTAACCCCCTACTGATCACTGCTTGCTGCAATGTTTACATGTGAGAATGAAATTAGCCTTGTTTTCCTCGCTTGGCTGAGGCTGAACATGCTGGGTTACATAAGACAATAAATGCAGTGCCAAATATCAATCTACCAATCTTTTTGAACCATAAGCAGTAGGACACGACCAAACAGGACCCTGTCTGTTCCTTTAGGCGCACACACGACCCTTCCTACCGAAGATCACTGTGGTCTGATTTGTCCATTCGACTCATCGACTTCTCATTAACCTCCATACCTCTGCTCAGCCAAGCTCATTAAGCAGTGAAGGCTTAGCTTCTCTTATCTCTGAGACTGATTCAAGACTGCCAGAGCTTATGACATCCACTTTACCTGCAGACTGTGACGACACCTGGTCTGGTCTTATAGTGCTTATAGGCTCACTGACTGAGCTCAGCCTGGAAATGACTCTCTCGGCTTCCTTCACATTGTTGTGCAATTGTTTATGTCCAGGACCGGCTCGCTTGAAAGTAAGGCAAGCGCTCTTTTGTTCTTAAAGCTCCAGGCGGGAATTGTTGCAACACGCAGACCAGGCCTCTGTACTACATCAACAAAGACTTCAGAAAACAATACCCTTATTAGATCGATCTACCATGCGGTGTGGTAAGACTGTTCATAGCTTACTAAACCTAATAGTTGTGAGTGTTTAGACCCAGATTCAACAGCAGCTATTAGCTTCACTGTGCTGTGGATTCCATTTGTTTAGGGATCCAAGTAATTTGGTCCAACCAGGTTTAGTCAGTGATGCTATGGCCTGTAAGATATATATATATATATAATTACATGTATTAGGGACATCCTGATCTGATCCATGTGTATAGACACACAGTGGGTTGGGAATTAGCTGTTTTCGGCCTGATCCTTCGTTTTTACCAGTTTTACATGAAAACAAAATGCTTTTCCTCCAGACATTGGTCTCTTTTCTGCCATTGTTGCCAGTGCCGATTAAACCATGTAAGGGAAAAAAAAACTGACCATTTGAATTATGGTTGGTTACAAACAAAACTTTGATGGAAATATTACATTTTACCAGTGGGAGAACTGGACTAAAGTTTAGATTCTCTGTCCAAGCCAGAGCCCGACCCAATGCCCAACCCGAACTCTGGCCAGGTTGGGCCGAGATTTCCCACCGCTTTCCTCTGGCCCTGTCGGGTCGGTTTCAAGAAAATGGTCTGTGGCATAGCCCTATGCTTTTTAATGCTATTTTTTAATTTGATATAAAGCTATAGTGTGATAATCAAAATATAGCAAAGTAACAAATCACACTGTGACCGTAAAAACGCTACAAAAACAATGTTATAAGCACGCAGAATGTTCGAATTAGGCAGCACCAGCCAGGGCAGTGTGTACACAGGAGCTCCTCCACTTGTTGGGTTTTTATTCCGGGGTAGGGTCAGGCTGGATTTTTTTGGGCCTGATCTAAGCTCTAAACTGGACGCCTTTCTTTGCTTTATCCACCACTGAACAGCTGTTTCAGAGCTCAGAGGATAAGGCTAATGTACACACACTATAGGAAACCAAGTAGTCAGAGTGTGTACTACTACACACACCAAGCATGAAGTGATTTCACTGCAGTGTTTTAACATGTATGGGAGCTGAATGGTCAGGGAGGTCAGTCAGACTGTTTTAGAAGATATTAAACTCATTTATTAAAAACAACTCAAAGACAATGTGGGTTTAGTTCAGTGTTAATTAGTGGAGTCTTACCTATTTGTAAAAGTCTGATTGTATAATTAATAGAAACAGAAAACTGACTCTCAGCATTTAGGTAATCTGGTTGTATCAAACTGTATTTTGTGTTCAGGTTTTCCAGAACAGCACTTGGTGGTAATCATCCTACCAGTTTCGGGAGACACTGTCGTAAGAACATGAAAACGTTCTCATGAAAAATTCTCAGAAATGAGCAGTTTATATTTGCCTTTTGTGGGATTTGGCAGACACTCTAATCCAGAGAATTGGATCGTGTTGAATCATGAGTTGGGTGAATGCAGAATTAGGCCGCTTTCACAAGACGTTGTTGCACACTGCTGGTTTGTTGTAGGTTTGAGAAATGAATGTGAGCCAGAAACTGTTTTTTTTAATTATTATTATTATTATTATTATTATTTGTTTTTATAAAATAAATAAAACAAACCTACTGTATCTGTAGCGCTGAATGGCATGGCTCTGGATGTGAGCAGCAAATAGTCCTGTCTGATTAAAATCTTGCCCTACTCACTGTTTTCATGGAGATCATTGGCAAGAGATGTGATTTTTTTTTTTTTTTCATGGGCATCAAAACATGCTTGCCAAAGTATTCTTGGTGATGAAGTGTGGTGTTCTTACCTGGCCAGAGAAATGAGCCCCAGTCTGGTAGTGGTGATGCCCATTACACTACACTATCCACAATGTTTGGGCAGTTCATGTTCGTATTCACCTCATACTACTGCAGTTAACTCATTACTGTAAATACTGTAATACATACTGGTGTTTTTTATCAGAATCCTCACAACTTCAATTTAATTTCATATCAGTTTAACATCAGTTTTATCAGACGGCTGATTAGGCCGAACCTTGATTTGCATTGATGGCAGCGCGCACGTAACCTAGCACTTGTATGATGCAACTGAGGTGAGTAGTAGGAAAGAGGCCCCTCCAGGTGATGCAAGCCATAGACTGGTTAATGAATATGCTTCCCGGAGGCGTTGAGTAGGAGTCGACTCACTCATCGTGGGAGCGTGTTATTGGTGCGCTGGGGGAAAAACGAGTAATGCTCCTGAGACAGACTCTGTGATGGCCAGGGAGTGCTTCTAGTAGAGATCACGGAGCTGTTCACAAAGCGTTTAAATTGATGGTATGAAAAATTGTGTGTTGTGATGATGTCTAAAACAGTGACTGACGTGGTTTCCAGTATTTGGTTACTTCCACTTTTTAAGATTCCCTCAAATGGAAACCTGTATTTATCTTGGCATAGTTAAATAACAAGCGTTTGGTGACAAAGTAAAAGCTCAAACACTGTTGTCTCTTCATTCAAAAGGAAATCCATCATAACTAAAACAAAGCTAGAAAACAGGCCAATTCCATAAACTGTTCCAAAAGACTGTTACATAAAAGTCTTGAGTCATTAATTTTATGCCACAGTGCCTGAATCCACAGACGACAAGGTTAGAAGGGACATGCAATGAAGCAAAAGTCTGGGAAGTAAGCCGGTATGCATGCTAGGCTAAAAGCTAACCCTTGCCAACCAGCTTTACCTCCAGCCGCATACCACAAGACATGAGATCTGCACTATCCGGAGAAATTGGCAAGAATAGCTAGCGTTCTCGCTACAATACTAAAACCAAAGCTGTGCTAAGCTGTACAATGCTATGTGATTTCCCTTTGAGCCATCAAGCTGCTAATAACCAGCCAGTCTGAGCAGAGCTCATTTCATTATTAATGAGCATATTATAAAAGGTCAATCGGTGTGTTTCATTTTGAGGCAAAATAACAGGGTTGTAAATGGGTGTAAAACTGCAACTGGGTTTTTTTTTCGGCCACCACAACAAATTTGACCATTCCAGGCATTCACTCCAAGACCTCTGAGGGCTTCCTGTGGTATCTCACGTCAAGACATAGTAGCAGATCCTTCAAGTCCCGTAAGTTATGAGGCCTACATGGCCTACAGGGTTCTTTCTTGGACCACTTTTGGTAGGTACTGACCACTGCATACCAGGGAAAACCCCACAAGACCTGCCTTATGTTTTGGAGATGTTCTGATGCGGTCATCCCCCATCACAATTTGTCTCTTGTCAGAGTGGTTCAGTGACTTACACTTGACCATTTTTCCAGCTTTCAACCCATCAACTGCCTAATGTATACCCCACCCCTTGACAGATGTCACTGTGGAGGAAAATATGTTGGGACATGGCATGACAGTTTAAAATACTGAATAAATGCGTTCTATTGTACCTTTTCACATGATGTGAAATGTTGATTCAGTGAGTTTTGCATACTCTAAGTAATGTCTCATACCTAGAGAAGAGAGAGATGGGTATAGGCTCTAAAACAGATCAGAAAACAAGAAGAAAATGGTTGTGAGGAGATTGATTATACCTCCATGAGTGTTTGAGTAAGGTAGTGGCTTTGTGGTTAATGCCACTCCCTCTGAGCGTAACAGTTAGTCTACACTTCACACTGACTCCTCTTACACTCCCTCAAGCCATTAGTACAGACTGAGTTACTTCAGGCCCTGCAAGCTGATCGGACCCGAAGCCTCCGTTAACCGCAGGTGTTAACCCTCAATGAAAGGAGCTTCCAGATAATGTAGGTATCTTGTTCTTCCAGGCAGATAGATGACATTCCCCGCTTGTCAGTGGTGCTTACGTGTACCCGGAGGCTTAGGGATTGGCGACGGATAGCATTTGGAAAAGGAGGGAGTGAGAGAATGTGAATCAAATCTTAGTTTCATTTCCTGCAGCCCAGAGCGTACAGACCTCAGGGACTTGATCTCAGTGGTACACGTTTAATTAATCTCTCTGTGACCACCCTACCATGTGCTTAACATGTGCTTGACACGTCGGCTAACTTTTGCAGCTAGCTGCATGCTGCTTCCCATGATGCAGGCTTATGCTGTAAGGCCTGATCAGCCATGCTTGTCCAATGAAGCAGTTCAGGGACTGTGCACCATTTTTCCAAACACTCTCTCTGGGATAGAAAATTGAATTATTATGACTAGAGGTGCTGTGATTTCCTCTGTGCTCTTCAGTGTGAACTGATAATTAGTTAATTACACATTAACGATAAGGATGTACTTCAGCACAGCAGTTAGCGGTGGTGCCAGTACTCTAATTGTTGTTTCACATCTGGACTCGCCAGTGTGCGCCAGTCAAGTTTGTCAAACACCAAACTCGCCCAACCATGCCTTTAAGGGAATGCTGAAACTGTGACTTCCCCAAACCAAAGGACCTTTCCACTGAGTTGGAAGCATACAGTTGTCCAAATGTCTTGGTATACTAAAGCATTTTCCCTTCAATGGAACTTAGGAGCCTAGGCCAACTTCTGAAAAATAACCCAGCAGCATTGTCCCTCCTCCACCAAACTTTACAGTTAGCACAGTGCTGGTAACATTGTTCTGGCATAGACTCCCTGATAGAGACGCGTGATTCGTCACTCCTCAGAGCCCCTGGATTATATGGAATTATTGTGATCTGTTTTACAATACTGTATCGATTCTCACAACCACAGTATTGGTTTTTAATTAATAGTTTACATGCAAATGTTGGTGGTGGACAGTGATTCATTTTGGGTTGGGTTTAAATCTTAAGTGCAGTGTTTTACTCTCCTCAGATCCCACTGTTTTGACTGCATAAAAAAAGTAAACTTTTTTTTTTTCTTTTACTCAGATTTTATGCAGATGACCATGTAAGTGTTTGTAAAGTGTTTGAAAATAACAAAAAAGGCATGTTTTACAGTGTATGAACTGTAACAGTGTATGTGTTCTGTATTGTATCCCCAGGTTCTTGCCAATACACAGCCCAATTTTACACCCTTTAAAAGATCTTTATGTTGTCATTTTAATAACAAATTTAATAAAACCATTGGTGACTTGCTGTAGAATCTTGCCCTGTCAGTTATGAATTTTGTCCCCCTTCTTCTGTCAAGATGCCATTTAAGAGATCTTGGATCATGTTACAACGGCCCCAGTATTCTGTCTTGTGCATGTGCATGTACTGTTATGTCAGGTCCATGGAGCAAGTTATCAGATTCCTATGTCTTCCTTTTGCATTGTGAAATCTTTTGTTTTTGTCACTTATTTCAGGGAAGTCATAAGCTGAAACTCCATCCGAAACTCGCCGACTACCCCTAACATCTTCTCATTTCCTCTTTCTCATATGGCCAGCCGCTTCCAGTTGAGTCATAACAACAAGGCAACTGTATAACTGAGGTCTCCATTCAACCCCGGGGCTGCAAAGGCATACCTCCCTCGAGAGCCCTTGTACAGTTCTCTGCATTTGTTCAGCAGATATAGCACTGATCCATCAGTATTAGAATTAGGCTGACACCTATGCTGGAAATGCTGGATCAGACATGGGGGGGGGAGGGTGGAGGAAAAAGGTACAAGGAAAATTTATATGATTTTATTCCGTAACAAAATTGTTTGTAGTGCAAGACTGTGTTTAAATTGCCATTTTTAAATTAAAAATAGTCTAAGTTATGGACCGTATGTGATATTGGACTGGAAGCATTATAGTCAAAATCAATGGATCAGTACTTAGCCGGGGCTCAAAGCGATAGTATCAGTGTAGTGAAAGAAAAAGTGGTAGTGAAGAGTGGAGTGCACACTAATGTGGGGGAAAGTCTGATGGGCTTTAGCTGAATGTGCTTCTAGTCATCTTGCACTCCCATAGCAACATCATCCAGGAATTCCCACAGCAGATTTATTTTTTAAATATTTGTCATGGTTCTCCACTGAAGTTGAAAATAACTTCTTTTCAGAAGTGTATTTTAATGCTGAGGTGTGTGTGCGTGTGAGCGTGCGTGTGTGTGTATATAAGTCAGATAGTTGACTCTGATTATTATTTTAATCTCACTCTCTTCTTGGCTGTAATGTCGCACCATTTGGAGACATGCAAATGACTCACATTGAGGGGTAGCCAGGCAACAGTACAGTCTCTACACAGTGAATTTAGGTTTAATGTAGTGTACAACTCCATTCTTCTAAAGATTCATTAGAAAACTGTATTTTATATATATATATATATATATATATATATATGTGTGTGTGTATATATATATATATATATATATATATATATATATATATATATATATGTGTATGTGTGTATATATATATATATATATATATATATATGTGTGTGTGTGTATATATATATATATATATATATATATATATATATGTGTGTGTGTGTGTGTATATATATATATATATATTTATGTATGTAAATGAACAATTAAGCTTGATTTTCCAGATTGTCAGTTTAATCTCCCAGCATGTTCTTCTCACTGTCGTGTTTTAATGTCCATGCTGCCTTGATGTACATCCGTTTTTTAATTCACCCAGTTGCTGTCCTATCTTTTGGTAGTCACTGGCAACCTTCTCTACGTCCTTTTATTTCGTTAAGGTGGCCGTCAAGCATGTCTTGGAGTCCTAAAGCCCCCATGCCTGAAACCACATGGTTGGTGAATCTGGGGATGTTGTTGGTGCTAACATGGCTTCCTCCAATTTTATTGCCAAGGATTTGCTGCGTATTCAGTTGTTGAGACCCTGGGTTTTTACAGACCCAGTGATCCCCACACTATACGATGCATCCGGAGGGTTGAGCAAAGTTGCACAGGCAGCACGGACTGCAGTTGAGCAGGACAAAGCCCTTGGCCTAGCTAGTTTGGCTACAGATACACAAGTAGAGTATCAGACAGCCCGGAGCAGGTGCTATTGGCTAACTGCTGAGCTCTCGACACAAGCGTTGACCATCTAAAAACTTGTGTCTGAGAGAGCGAAGTCAAGTGACTGGTGTTGGAAGGAACAGAAAGGTCAAATGCGATCTGTTTGGACTCATGGCAGGCTAAACACCACAGCACAGGCCGCGTTTCTGCTAATGAGGCTCAGATCTCTCGTACCTGAGCGTCGAGTGAACGGTACAGGTACATTTAGTAGACTGGCTTTTTTGAATTGAGAACAGATATTCACAACTATGGTGGTTTTCCCCACCTATTTTCAGAGCATGACATCCTTAATCGGTGTGCTCTTACAGCGCCCCCACCCTCTTGCCCCTTTCAAATTGCACGAGGGGAGTAAGCTTAGTTGGCTGTGCACTAGATGGACACAGAAGAGAAAATTGACACATCATAATTTTAAAATGCTGTCAGCATCTTTAAATCATATTACTGCTATACCGCCCAACCCTAGTGCTAGTTTCTAACATCCTTTATTTTTTTCTCCAGTAATGAGACTGGAATGGCTTTTGTTGGCATTATATTAGCAGACCTTTCTAACTACTAGCCCCTCAGCCTGCTACATTAACCCTGTGGAGCAGCATAAAGGTGAAACGTTGGGGGTCTTGTTGTTTGCAAGCAGATTTGTCAGTCATCTTGTAGCGGGGTTAAATATTAATGATTAAAATGAAATATTAATGTTGCTCAAATTGCTCACATTTTAATATAATGAACAAAAACTAAATGAGTAAAATATATAAGGATGTGTCCCACTTTGTCCTATTGTGTCATTTCTATTGTTTGGTGTATGTATTTGGCCAGGAGCTGATCCACACCTTAGAAACGCCCTAATCCTCTGTGACCCTCCCTGTGTGCCTGTGAGTGCTTTGCCTTATGCTCTTTGGAATCCAGCAGGAGGAGAAGCAGCTCGTCCACAGGAAGATAAGTCTGAGAGTGAGTGGACATGTGGAGAGCCTCATTAGAGCCCCTGATGGACAGGCTTAGATAGAACCTTTAAATGGTATGAGGGCGATAAAAAGGGTTAGATAAATGGCTTTGGGTGGTATTTCTTTTTCCCCCCTATCCCCCGGTGCATAACTATTTAGCCTCCTCTTCCATATTGATGTGCGCAGGATGGCAGGCTGACTATATGGCCACTTAGCAAGCATTAAGGCACCAACCAGCAACAGTCTTCTAGTATAGTATAATCCCTTTAGGCAGTGCAATTAAATGTACTGGTCCAGTGATTCATATTATGTAAGCACAACGTGATGTGCCTTTTTGTGCCGGCAGCTCTGACTGAGTGACTTGTGTTGTAGTAGTGTTGTAACTGTTATTTAGAGATGCCTGAATAGTCTGTCGGCCAGGCAGATCTGGTAAGGTGGTTTCAACATGAGAGGGTGGCGAAAGATATGGTAATACCTGAGACAGTGTCATCACATGGTTTGCTTGTTTCACAAGCATTGCCAAATGGTGCAGCATTTTTTTCCCCAGGTCTGGTTGTCCAAGAATCCTCAGGAACAGTGAAAGTAAGGTTCTTGTAGAAGAATGTCATGTAATTGTTACGCCTATCAGCCATAACATTAAAACCACCTGCCCATTGTCGTGTAGGTCCCTCCTCTCATGCCGCCAAAACAGCTCAGACCCATCGAAGCATGTTCTCTACCAGACGTCTGAAGGCGTCCTGTGGGGTAGGATTTTTAAGTCCTGTACGTTTTAAGGCGAGGTCTCCATAAGCATCAAGCATCAGTGAGTCTTTGGTGCCTGTGACCCTGTTGCCAGTTCATTGGTTGGAATTCTTTGGAGAACTTTTGGCAGGTACTGACTAGGGATGTCGCAATCAAGATTTTTTTTTACCCTCTATAGTACCTTAATGCTGACTGTCGGCTGATACTGATCCAATCCGATCTTTGTGTTTCTATAAATAAAATATACTGTTGCTGTGTCACGTTTACAACGAGGCTCTGAGCTAATGGCTAAGCTGAAGTTGTCCTCTTCCCTGAACGTTCCATTCCACCTTAAATCCAGCAGTTACGCCCTGCAGGTACTGCGGTGCGATTTAAGGTGGAATGGAGAGTAAATACAATCACTGCTCTTACCAGTTACTTACCTCACTGCAGCAACTGTGAATCATGTCTGTTAATAGTGCTTAGAGGACGCCAGAGGGTGCTCTGATTCACAACACTAGGCACTGGAACTGTATCCTTAGTTTCGGAAAAGCCAATACCTGATCCGTTAAAAATGCCAGGATGGACCTGATCCAGATACACTGAATTGGATCGGGACGTCCCTGGTACTGACCTGCTTGATGTTTGAGATGCTCTGACCCAGTCATCTGTAGATTCACCCTGGTGGTCGCCTGTAGATTCACCCTGGTAATATACCATAGATTTGCATTGGTAATGCAGTGTAAATTCACAATGGTAATGCACTGTAGATTCACACATAGGGGTGGGGGGTGTAGTGAGGTGGCTCTCTGCTGATTGTCTATATTACTAGGCCAGTACTTTCATCACGTGAACTGTAGTGGCAGTGTTTACTGGAATAGAGAACACAGTGCTTAAGAGAGAACACCAGTGTTGTTTGTGCTGAGGGACCGTATTCACTGTTCATTCATTCCTAATGGACAGTATCAGTCTTTCATAGTCGACTACTCATCTGGGGCTATTGTCTGAGGGAATAATTGTTTGGTACTTCCTGTGGCTCGCTCTGTGCGTTTGCAGTCTGGTCATTTTGAAGGTATTTATGGGTAGATTGTTTTTGTTTCATGCTGGGACTAAAAATACCCGGCTGCCCCTGAGTAGCGAAGCATGCATTGTGATAGCGCTGAGTACATTGAGATACGGAGGCCTGTGGGCAGGATGTTTTCTTGCTCTTGCTGTCACGCTGTGCTTTAGGATGCCTCTAGTGTGCTCATGATAGAACATCCATTTTTCTCTCTCCACTGAACGATTATTGTGGCAAATGAGGATTTTACGGGCAAGTTATGATTATAAGCTTGCGAGCCAAGTGTATCGAGCTACGTTAGAGCCTGCCAAAAATTCCCTCAGTTCCTGAAATTCCCCCTTTTCCCAAAAGCCCTCTGTCCGTTTGCCCTGCAGCAATATGCTTGATGACGTGGTTGGTTGGTGGGCTGTCGAGATGCGTCTCATGTTTGTGCTTGTCTTCCGTAAAGCGATTTCTGTATTCTGCTCATGTTCCAAAATAGCCATGTATTTACTGTATATGCTGTTGTGGTTATGCTTCATGACACTGGTTAAGAAGGCCGTCCAGTAACCCTAATTTTAATGAGGTGTGAATCATGTTTTTCTCAGTAATACAGTGTTATTTACAGTACATGGCTTTCAGTGTAATCACTGGATAACAAGTTACACTATATGGGCAAAAGTATACGGACACCTGCTTTATTTATTTATCGTTTCTTTTGAAATCAAGGGTGTTAAAACAGTTTATCCTGCTTTTGTTGGAGTAACGGTCTCTTGTCCAGGGAAGGCTGTGAGGATTTGATTACATTCAACGACAGGAGCGCTAGTGAGGTCTGAATGATGGCTGATCAGCACCCAACCTCAACTCCCCAGCTCATCCCAAAAATACAGGATAGAGTGCCATCATTCCGGGAACACAGTTCCACTGCTCCACAGCTCAATGTGGGGGGCTTTATACCCCTCCAGCCCAATAGGTTCATATTCTATTGGCAGTACTTCTCTACAGCGACTAGACAAGCGGAGTTTAATTCATCTTTTTTCTCTCACTGTATGATCTGGGTGGTAAAGAGCTGGTTTTATTCACCATTGAGCCGTAAAAGAGTGTATTGAACTGTGCTGGTCACAGAAGTCTGTGCAGAGGTGCTGCTTCAGCTGTTCCAAGGCTGGCCCGAGCTCAGCACAGCAGCTGTGTTGAGGGGCTCTGTCCAGGGCAGTCACACTACCCCCCCTGCTCAATGTTCTCATTCAAGTAGACCTTCTGCCCTACTCACACCCCTGTCCCAGCTGTCCCACACGGCATCTCCAACACACACACACACACACACTCACACGTGTGACCGACAACACACTCGTTCAGCACACAGGCACACAGGCACACGACATGCCCCAATGCAGGACAGCTGCGCCGGAGAAGTCCAAAGGCTTCAGACTGCAGTGAAGCTCTGCAGTGAATGAAAGAAAGGGGTTAGGTGCACAGGGACTACATTAGGGAACACTGTGTGTACTGTCTGAACTCCTCTGTTTAAAATAAAGGTGCCAAAACGGCTTTTTTAGAGCAACACCACAGGGCAGGGGTGTCGTGGCTCATCTACAAAGGGTGGGTGTGGCTGCAGGTTTTCATTCCAAAGCAGGAGCCCAAAAGACCGCTTGTTTGAGGCCTGAAACCAACTGATTAAACGAGAGGAGTCTAAGAGGTGTGCTTTGGTTTGTTTAACATGAAAACCTGCTGCCAGACTGACCCATTGGGGATAAGCTTGAATTTCCAGACCATAAGAGAGGTTCTTTGGAGAACCATGTGTAAATATGGTTCCACACAAATGGCTTAATGTTCTAAAAACTGCAGTCATTTATTTTTATGTGACCATTAAAATTAAAACAGGCGTTTTATAGAGGTGCTATACATTCTGATTGGCTGTCCCTAGTAAAGTAACGGTATACCGTTGGGTACACACCACAGTTTGGGACGTCATAGTCAGGATAGGGCTGCACAATTAATTAAAACTGACATTCAGAACCTCTGATTGATATAATCTTGCTCATGTCGACCATTTTTTAACTGCGTGTGTTCATATACTGTCCCTTTAAAAACATATGACCAGAACTCAGAACTCAAACGCTGAACCAACTGAGCAAATCTTCAGTAAATGTTCAGTAAATCGTGAAATTGACTTGAGGTCATAACACCCAGCGCTAGTTTGGGACGTGTTCGGTACAACGTGGAAATTGTAAGCGCATAAACCCCTGTTCTAACGCTAACTTGCCCACGCTAACCTGGGACCTGGGAAAATGAAAAAACATGGGTGAAGGTTTGTTGAACCAGCTGTGGTAAAAATCTGAAGTACTTGTGTGTCCATTTTTTGGAAAGGTTTTCTGATTGCGTACAATTATCGTCATGTTTAACTGGAACGTTGTCAACTCTGTTTTGGCAAGGTTCCCAGCTCCAGTGCACGACTTCCGAGGTTAATGGAATGCAGCATTAGCATGGCTGGTTACTAACCTGCTCAGTACATGTACCGTCACACCCCTAGCTGTCAAAAAGAACACTCTGCTGAAACACTCCTGATGGCTGCAGTATGAGTGGGCGGGGCTCCACCGCAGTAGACTAAATAGGTGGAGATATGTAAATGTGTTGGCTCTCGTGAAACAGCGTTTCTAAACGAGCTGATTTTGCAGCTTGGCGAACCATTTCATATTCTGTGTTTTCAACATATTCTGTGTTAGTGTCTTCTAAATCTAGGCTTTTGGTCAGTGGTGGTGTGTCCCCATAGCATCGTCCTTCATATCTTGATCTCCCAGTCGCCCATTAGTTCGGTTAGTGTGTTCCCTGCCTTTTCCTTGTGAAGGTAACACCCTGTAGTACTCAAAGAACACCACTCAGCTTGAAGTTCTTTACCAGTAATTTTCCATTCGGGTTCCTCAGGAGGTTTTCGTTTCTAAATGGTACCTTTTAAAGTCTTGAATGATGTGAATAATTGAACATCCTGTTCTAGTAAAGTTGTAGCTCCTGTTCTGAGAAACAGACGATGGAATGATTGAGTGGGAATTACATGCCTTAATAATGTGGCTACTTGAAGCTTGAACTGTGAGCAATGTGTGCTTGTGCTCTCTCTCTCTCTGAGAGGAAATGTGGTTGGCATCACACATGGAGCAGAAATGGAGACATCTGCCAGGAGAGAGTCCACCCCCACCACTCTCTGAAATGACTGCCCCCCCCCCCCCCCCCCACACACACACACACACACTTTCCCCCAAGAGACCTTCATTCGAGCTTTACTCTCCCCAGATCTCTCACACACACTTGCACATGCGTCCACTTCTGACCAGGGTCAGTTACCATGTAGACGCTCTGCCGTTTCCAGGAGCCGTGTAGGAAATTCTGAGTTCTGAGCCACATCAAAGTGCAACAGTGGAGGCCTCCGACTCCCGAAAAAGCCTCAGCGGACAGGAGGGGGGGGGGGGTCCGGCTTCCTCGTTTCTTTCCTGAGAAGGTTCTGTGTCTACTGGAGCAAAGCCTACTGGGGTCAGCCTAGGCTTCAAGTGATCTTTGGACTGGGTTTGGACTTGTTCTGCCGGGGCCATGTACTGGGAGCTGTGGCTGAGTCAGGTTGCGGGGAACAAAATGCACTGCATGCTTCTTCGTAACAAAGGTGGGGTGAACGTTCCGTGGCGCGGTCTGCTTCGCCACGCAGATCCTCCGCAGCATGTTCCTACAGGTTCTCTGTGCCAGTAACACGTTATATAAATTGACAGTCTTCCAGCTTTCCATAGAAAGGTTAGGGTGATGGCAGTTTCATAACAGTTTAATTAACAGCTTGCTTGTGCTGCTCACTGTAGTGCTGTTTATGATTTGAAATGATGTCTTTGGTTGGAAGGGCGTGCTGAGGAGCCAGCAGGCTGAGTGAAAGGGCTTTTTGGGAAACTGTGTTCATCTTATGGTAATCACACAATTACTGTGTTCAGGAGTCAATATTGTGGTTGATTAACTGAAAGTTCTATGAACTCCAGTGGCTGTAACACGACGAGTTATTTGAATTGTTTGATAGTCCTGATGCCAGCACATGCTAAATCTGCATTAGCATATCTTGCTTGTGTTTCTTTTACATTTTATTAGCATATTTAAAATAATTTAGACCAATGATGGATCATCTGCAAGCATAACCAATTAAAGAGGAATTAAGGAAATTAAAGGGTAATTCTCTGCATAACTAAATATCTAAGATGGAAATGAAGACAATGCTCCTTTCTAAAGAAACTTGCCACGTCGGATTTGTTCACATGGTGACAAAAGAAACGAGTTTCATAATGTTTTATTATTTTCATTATTTTTAATGGGCCTGAGCATTGTTTACTGTAGGGTTATGATGCGCTTGGCACAGATGTACAGTACATGCAGGGCGTCAGGTCTGGAAGGCAAAATGGTCTCCAAAAAGGGGATGGTATATGTGTATATATAGGTGTGTGCGTGTAATATAATATATATATATATATATATATATATATATATATATATATATATATATATATATATATATATAATGTTTGTGTGTGTGTGTGTGGAAGGTGTGGAAGTTGTGGTGTTAATGTTATGGCTGATTATATTTTACAGGGTGTTTGCAAACCCCTGCCCCTAATTGGTAGTTCCTTATTCCTCCCCACTTCTTAATACTGCCTTATCACGGGAGGCTTCAAGTGCTGGGGAGGGTCAAGGCCAGATAGGCTAGCTTCGTCACTCAACCACATCTCTTTAGACTGCCCCACGAACACCATTTGACAGCCGAACACACTTGGAGAGGAGAATGGCAAAGTAGTCTGTTGTGTCAGCTAACAGCTAGCAGGAGGCTAACGCCAAGCTGAGTGATGGAAGGAGAAGCATCCTACCTTTCCTAGCCACAGAGAGCAAAGCCAGTTAAACTGCTTGGGAATAATTGATGGCTGTGGCATAATCAGGGATGAACCCAGTGATCTCCCAGTGATTCATAGGGTTTGCACTTAGACATGTGCACAACTGACGGACCCCCATTATCCAGAAATGTTGAGTGAACAGTTGGGAAAGCCCCAGGCAGAAGCCAGCTGAAATTCAACCTTGCTTCACTGTGTTATGGTTATTTGTTGATTATACAATGGTAGGACAGTAATCAGCCCCTTAACATGAGGGAGAAATAATGAAAAAGTGAAAGGATTGAGTTAGTATTTGGTTATAAGAGCGAGGGAGAGTAAGTCTTCTTCATTTTCAGCACATTTTTTGACCGCATTCTGCCATGCCTCATCTCATCCAGCCAATAATCCGCAGTTCGCTTTTCTTTACCGAAGCTATGATGTGATGGTTATTGGACGCAGCTGCCTAGACAACATTCTCCCTGCGTGTGTATCAGCATGCCTGAGTCTGTGTGGCTGGCAGACAGCTGTGAAGGAAGACCAGTAGACGTAGGCATGTTCGGGCAGTGGTCGGGGGGAGTGGAGCATTATTTTTCCAACCATGTGCCCTTGGCCCCTCCTCTTGGCTCCATATATACCAGCCTGAACAAAAGCCCTCTCAGACAGCCACCCCATCCGTTACTCACCAGCTCCCTGCTGGTTTTGCGGGGGGAAAGTCATAGGTACGATCAGTAGTTGTGTTGGGAGAAGACGAAGAGTATGCCACTACAGACTCTCCTGTCCAGCAGCAGCTTTGACGAAGATAGGAGTAGGCTGACCAGCCCGCTGGGCCCCAGACTCCGGAACGTGGCTCGCTGTAATCTTCCAGGTACACTTGTCCTTCAGCGGCGGTCCCTCGCTTGTTGGAATATCGCTGGGTTTGAGGATAACCTGGACAAAGAGTGGATTTTCTGGGTTTATTTTTTGTGGGGTCATTTCGGTCTATGGTGATGCAGTGTGCTTGTGGTTATTGGTCTACATATATGGTCTACATATATCATTGGGTTGGGAGTTGATCTGGTTGTTTTGAGGGAGATGTGGGGTTTCTGCGTGGATTAGGATGGCTGCTGGTTTAATGGAAAGGAATGTTTGTTTACTGCAATATTGTGTTGCCCTGTTTCCTCACGGTTTCTTCAACATGCTATGACTCGCATTCTCCTCCACCCTCTGGTTCTTTCTTCTCCTGCATATCTCGACACTCCTTCATTCATCTCTTCATCTCTAGCTTCTGACTCAGCCTCCTTTCAGCCCTTCCCAGTGGATCTACCTTGTTTGACGTCTTTTCATACCACTCCCTCTTTCTCCACTCTTTTTTTTTTTTTTTTTTCCTTTTTCTTTTTCTGTTTTGAGGCTTTTTTTCTGTCCTCTTACTTATTCGTTCTCTTTTTGTCTTTTTCCCTCTTTCGGACAGAAGCCCTGCACAGGCCGTTTGGGCTGGACTCTGCTGCGCTGACGGAGGCGGTGCGCTGGAGCTCGAAGGAGAACCTGCTGGGCGCTGCTGAAAGTGACCCCAACCTCTTCGTCGCACTTTACGACTTTGTCGCTAGTGGTGACAACACGCTAAGCATTACGAAAGGTATGAAGGACATGACGTTACCCCGCATCTTAGGTTGGTTTGTGTCTCCCATGCTGCTCTGTATGCAGCGTATGACGGTGGAGAGGTGCAGCATTACACAGATGAACTTCCGTCCTCTGTGTTCTCAATCTTTTTTCCACTCAAAGTGGAACATGGAATTTCTCTTTGTACGGGTCTTGACGAGGCATATCGGCACTGATGGTTATTAGTACCAGGCTGATGACCGAAATTCTGGTTCAGATATCGGAGGGACTAAAGTCTGATTCCTCTATCAAATCTTATCGGATATACCACGCATACACTATATGGACAAAAGTATTGGGACACCTGCTCATCCATTGTTTCCTCTTAAATGAAGGGTATTTAAAAAAAGAGCTCATCCCATTTTTGTTGAAATGACTATCTTTACTGTCTAGGAAAGGATTTTACTAGATTTTGGAGCATTGCTTTAGTAATTTGATTGCATTCAGAGACGAGCTTTAGTGAGGTCATGGCGTTGGATGGTCATCACTCCAACTCATCCCCTACTCCCCAAAAGTATTGGCTGGAGCACCATCATTCCAGGGTACACAGTTCCACAGCTCCAAAGCTCCATGCTGGGGGCTTTATACCCCTCTAGCCTATGCCTGGCATTGAGCATGGTGGCCAAAGGTTCATCTTTATCTGATCCTCTGTGTGTGTGTGTGTGTGTGTGTGTGTGTGTGTATGAGAGATTAAAGCAAGGCAGATTTGCAGGTTTCTGCTAGTACCACCCCTGCAAGCACTGGACATCATCAACTTTATTGAACCAAACACAACAGCAGTAACGCTGCTGTAAATGAAGCTAATGTTCATAGCATGAGTCAGAGGCTAGGGGACACTCCTCGCTCCATGTGTAAAGCTAATGCACATGCAGTGGGTAATCCTCCCAGCTGGTCTCGTAGGAGGTGGGTAAACATAGACGGGCCTGATCAGAGAGCAAAAGTTGGCGCTTAGCGGCCAGGTTTTAATCTCTGCAGTGCCTTGCCACTGCCCACTAACGGCTAAGTGCTGCAGTGCTGTCTGTCTGGCCTCTGTGATGGCACAGAGGGAGAGAGGGGCAGTCTGATGGAGGTGGGTTTTTTGAAGGCCCTGCTGGCGCCTCATGGATGAGTTGGCATACATTTATGAAGCTCCATTGCTGTGTGGAGAGCCACTGATGTGGAGTAACGGCACATGCTATCTGCTCTGCCAGCCCGAGAGGAGCTAGAGACCCAGGCAAAGCAGAAGATGGTTTGTAAGAGACAGAGAAAGGAAGCGTGAGTTCAAGAGGTGGTGGGATAAGAATAGAAAGCGAAGAAAGAGCGAGAATTCAAGAGAGACGTTTCGAGAGAGTGAGCCAGGAAATGAGAAGGAGAGTTGTGGAGAGCGAAGACAATGCAAGACTTTCTACTGCTGCAGTCCTTTCTGCAGCTAGTTCAATACAATGATGCCAGTCTTTCTCTCTTTGATCCACACCACGCTGGAGTGTGGTCCAAATAACCGACAGTAGCCCAGTCCCAAATGGCACACTGCCATGCAGTCCTCATGCCTGGCAGTAGTGTGTCCCATTTTTCATTCTAAAGGGCGTTCACAAGTGCCCTCTATGCGCCCTTATCAGGCCCATTAGTGTGGATTCTTAGGTGTGAGTGTCTAGTCTGTCCCACCTGGTCTCTTTTAAACCTGTCTCTCCGAAGGACTTGCACCCTATAGGCATGTTATGTTGCTGACCAGAGTGTGGATTTGGAGGAGCCCTTTGTTTCTAGGGACCACTTGGGACTAGGTGTTATCTCCTCCTTAATTCCTGCTGTGGTGAAGCTCTACATAGGACTATCTATGTCAGCCAAGACGTGTCTACTTTGTTTCGTCAGTTTTGCTCCGGATCTACAAGCAAGGCGCTTGTCTATGATCCAAGTCATCGCACACTTTCTTTAAACCTTGATGATTTCTTAAGTCATCTAAATACTTCAGATTTCAGAACGCAAACTTTAAATGTCTGCTGTGTCTGTTTTTAGCTCTGCAACATCCTTGGCTTTGTCTCTGTTGTATAAATAGCCTTGGCTGAGATTTTTTGCTGTTATCGCTTCAAGACACTCTTTTTCTTATTCCCTCTCTCCCAGGAGAGAAGCTGAGGGTGCTGGGTTATAACCAGAATGGGGAGTGGAGTGAGGTTCGCTCGAAGAATGGTCAGGGCTGGGTTCCCAGCAACTACATCACTCCGGTGAACAGTCTGGAGAAGCACAGCTGGTACCATGGTCCTGTGTCCCGCAGCGCTGCAGAGTACCTGCTCAGCAGCCTCATCAATGGCAGCTTCCTGGTGCGAGAGAGCGAAAGCAGCCCCGGGCAGCTGTCCATCTCCCTGCGCTACGAGGGCCGTGTCTACCACTACCGCATCAACACAGCCTCTGATGGCAAAGTACGTCCCCTTTTCTGCTCCTTTTTTTCCCTCACCCATGTTAAGCTAGCACCATTCTTAATCAATATCATGACCCCTGATCTCTATCTCTTCTTGTTCTCTCCCTGTACCTCTTTCTCCCCCGTGGTTGCTCTCTCTGTTCCCCCACCCTAGGTGTATGTAACGTCTGAGAGTAGGTTCAGCACGTTAGCTGAACTGGTCCATCATCATTCCACTGTAGCAGACGGTCTGGTGACCACGCTCCACTACCCTGCCCCAAAATGCAACAAGCCCACCGTCTATGGGGTCTCCCCCATTCACGATAAGTGGGAGATGGAACGTACAGACATCACCATGAAGCACAAGCTGGGAGGAGGCCAGTATGGCGAGGTCTATGTGGGGGTCTGGAAGAAGTACAACCTCACCGTTGCTGTTAAAACGCTCAAGGTTTGCCTTTTGTTTTGTTTTTTTTCTGTCTTACGTGTGTAGCAGTATCGTGGTACAAGAACTATCCATGTGTCTATGCTAAAATAAGCTGCTTGTTTTGATCTTTTTGAGCAGTTGTCTGGCATGGTAGTCTGTCAGGGAAATGTTTGTTAAGCATCTTGCCATACCTCTGCACTACAGGAAGACACTATGGAGGTGGAGGAGTTTCTTAAAGAGGCTGCAGTCATGAAAGAAGTGAAACACCCTAATCTGGTGCAGCTTCTAGGTTAGTACTGGTCCCATCTGCCTTCATCTCACAATAAATGTACTTGTAAAGGATCAGAACCTAAATCACATACACCACACCATACTTCTAGGACCACCTGCTCTTGCGGTGCAAGCTTAATGAGTTGATCTTGGTCTATTTGTGCAGGTGTGTGTACCCTGGAGCCTCCGTTCTACATAGTGACCGAGTACATGCTTCATGGCAACCTGCTAGACTACTTGCGTGAGTGTGATCGGGAGGAGGTGAATGCAGTAGTGCTGCTCTACATGGCTACTCAGATTTCGTCTGCCATGGAGTACCTGGAGAAAAAGAACTTCATCCACAGGTAAAGAGATGAGGGCCAAAGTACCCAAAGCACATGATGGGAAATTCATCCGATAGTCTCATAGGCCATGGAGCGACAGCGACCCCCGTATTCACCATTTTTGTTGGACACACATGGAATTTGGCCTCTGTCTTTTAACGCAGCCGTGAACACACACCTATACACTACTGTACCAAATACAAACCAAAGCTCCTGTGAGCAAACACACAGTGACCATGAGCACATATGCCCAGAGCGATGGGCAGCCATCGCTGTGATGCCTGGGGAGCAGAGAGCGTTAAGGGCCTAAGAGTGGTAGCTTGCCCAAGCCCGGGTATGGAACCCACAATGCTGCTCAATAACAGATAAGTAATTTTTCCCTTCTTTCTCCTATTCTCTTGTTCTCTTAGGGATCTGGCAGCACGGAACTGTCTGGTTGGGGAGAATCATGTGGTTAAGGTGGCTGATTTTGGCCTGAGTCGATTGATGACTGGGGACATATACAAGGCCCACGCTGGAGCCAAGTTCCCCATCAAGTGGACTGCACCAGAGAGCTTAGCCTACAACACTTTCTCCATCAAATCGGACGTCTGGGGTCAGTCTCTCTTGGTTTCAGTGAACAAATGTGGGGATAGTGGCTTAGAATTACACTATTCTTACAGCTATGGGAAATGGGTCCGTTGCTCAGAAGTCTCTTAAGCTTTAAGTAATGGGGAACATTGAGTAATGGGGGTAATGGAGGACATTGAAGGGCAGGAGGGCAGACTGTGAACTGTAAGCACGTTCTGATGGATATGTGTTTGTCCCGCAGCATTTGGAGTACTGCTATGGGAGATTGCAACCTACGGCATGTCTCCCTACCCTGGTATTGACCTGTCTCAAGTATATGACCTGCTGGAGAAGGGCTATCGCATGGAGCAACCGGAAGGATGTCCACCTAAAGTCTACGAGCTCATGAGAGCCTGTGAGTGCACTATGAAATATATCATGGCTATGTTTTTGGCTTAAGCTTCTGACTTTCTGTATATAAACTATAGATATGCGCACACACAAACCTTTCGGTCACAGGTATTGTAACTAGAACATCAAAGATGTTCATTGACCCTCCCTTTCCT
This sequence comes from Salminus brasiliensis, assembly GCF_030463535.1. Lineage (NCBI taxonomy): Eukaryota > Metazoa > Chordata > Actinopteri > Characiformes > Bryconidae > Salminus > Salminus brasiliensis. The sequence goes on from NC_132883.1 coordinate 12,300,418, forward strand.
AGTTATTGGTTTATTTTGTTGTGTGTGTTATGCATTCTCAGGTTGGCAGTGGAGTCCACTGGACAGGCCTTCATTTGCAGAAACACATCAGGCTTTTGAGACCATGTTCCATGACTCCAGCATATCCGAAGGTACTGCTCCACACTTGAAGTTCTTAGCATCTTTTTTTTTTTTTAGCAGTAGTAAGTTTGAAGTTCATATACAGTGAATACGCCAGTCCTGAGGGAGGTACAGCTATATACAGCTTGTATTTCCTTGCTTGAAATCATAAAACCTTGATTGAAATCAAGCATATTAATTAGCTTTTTGGTTCAGTTTAGTGTTTTGGTTGCTGTCCATAGCACAAAGCTCATCTAAATAACACTTAGTGGTCATTCATTTAAAATTTGGTAAAATACTGAAACCATTTCTGATTTCTTTTATTAGAGAATGGAAGAATTTTCAGTCAGTGATAAATGTTATTAACTGAAACTGAAAATAAAGGCAGGATGTCAGACCAATCTTCTCTCCTTGAACTCTTGCTTTGCAGAAGTGGCAGAGGAGCTGTGTAAGACTGCCTCTTCTGGTAAAGGTGGGGTAGTGCACGCTTTTGGGCACGACCAGCCCCTGCTGCCCTGTAAGGCACGCCCACAGAAGAAGCACTCGGACAATAAGGAGAACATGGAAGGGCTAGACGGCCAGCAGGAGCCTGGATCCCATGGCCCTGCAGGTATACCGGGTTGGCCCCGCTACACGCGAGTCCCGCACAAATTCAAGAGAATGGGAGTGGTGTTCCTCTTAGACTAAAGGAACTACATTTTAAACACTCTATACACAGCATACTACATGCACACACAGGCAAAGTGTTTGGGCTTTACTGGTCACATTATGTGTTGAAGTGTAAATATGTTCACATTCTCCACAGAGAACACACTTCTGCACATTCTAAAGCATAATTACGGTTTATTTACATAATTTAACATTAAAAAACTTGTGCATTAAATGTGATGTCTTTTTTCCCCCCAGTATGTTAAAAGAAAATAAATATGAATCATGCTCTAAAATGTGCAGAAACTGTGTTAACTGTAGGTGATTCCTGTTTCCTGTTCACTTATTTTCACTTCATCACTACATAATGTGCACAAATGTGAGCTCCCCTGGTCAAATGACAAAGACGTGTATATAGAGTTGCATTCAAAAGTTTGGGCATCCAGGACAATATTTCTGTGTCTTTGAATAGCTAAGTGAGGGGCATAACGTTTAAAATTAATCATTCTTGTCAAAATGTTAAGCCAGATTAGTGTGTTTTATTTTTGTTTTGTACAATTTCGGATTTCGGAGTGAAAACAGGAAGAGATTCAGAATTTTCGGCACCCCAAGAGCTTTGATCTCTTAAATAACTTTTACCAAGATCTCGGACTTTAACTATAACTAGTTAAGCTTTATAAATACTGTGATTAAAACATTCTGAAAATTAAAATAACTGATGCCCACAAAGCAGGTGAAGCCTAAACGAAAAAGAGTGGATCAATCATGCCTTGGGCTTGTGTTGCAGCCAGTGGCACAGAGAACATTTCCTTGGTTGAGGAAATAATTAATTCAGTTAATTAACAGCAAATTCTGAAGGCAGACGTCACCCAGTAAAAATGTTGAAGGTGATAAGAGGATGGCTAGGATAATTATCATAACCTTAACAAGCAGTGGACTTACTGAGCTGCAAGCTGAAGGTTTTGCCATGGGCCTCATAGTCTTCTGACCTAAGCCTAAAAAAACAAAGAGTTGAAAGACTCTAATCTGCTACAAGAAGATATTTACACTGATAAGTACTGATAATGCAGACAATTGTTTTTTCTTATTTTGAAATGGAAAATATGGAAATATAGTAATTCTTGCTTAAATTGATCTTTAACTTATGTCTTTTTGGAAGTCAGGATATCTTTTACTAGCTTAGCTATTCACAGTTCTGACCAGGAGTGCCCAAACTTGAAGCATATGAGTATCAGCAGTGTTTTGGGCCCAATATTTTGGGGAATGTATTCTATATACACATAAAAACTAAACTTTTGTATTTTGTTTACATTTTACATGTAAAGCATGTTCACATGTAACAAATATTTTATTGTATTGTATAGGGTAGTAAACAGTTACCTGGATTTAGCATAAGCCTACAATAAAAAAAAAGGCTGACTGGTTTTATTTTTAACATGTACACCAAAAACAAAGTAGAATAGAAAGTATAAAACTTAGTAGCAGTGTAGCAGGTTGGGTGATTGTATACACTGATGTACATTTTGTACATTTCATATATAAATATCTCCTTTTTTTTTTTCATTGTACAGTACTCGTTGTCCTCTTTTGTTGTCCATAAGTATACATAAGCACCTACCATCCCAACTTGCCTACAAACCAGCATGTTTACCTCTGTTTGATTAAAATATATGTAACCTCACTAACATGTATAGCATGGTTTATTCAGTATATAACTATTTATGTTTTAAGATATTTAAAGCACGTGTATACATTTATTTTTATTTGTATTTTTTTTGAAAGGTTTTCACCCATAAATACATAATCACTCATCGCATGGCCTTGCCTTTCATTTCAAATAAAGTGAAACCTTGACCCTCTTAATTCATTACCTTACTCACCGTTTTCGAAAACAGCCTCTGCTGTTTTCACTGTCTTTCCCTTTTCACCTTGTAAAGCCCCAAATAGGAACTGCTGAGCAATTTTGGTACTGTGTCATATTCAAAATAGAAGGAAGAGAGAACATTGGGTAATAAACTCTGGTACACTCTGGTAGAGTGTATAAACTGATATAATCAGTAGCAGCTGTTTTGCCAGTTCTTGCCTGTGGCTTTTAAGGTTTCAGTTCATTTATATAAGTATACTGTTGGTCTTGCTAATCGGTTCAGTGTAAATTGAAGCACAGACAGGACCTCCATGCTCTTAGTTCCATCCCACCTTGACTGTCTTTTTTACTTTGTGTAAACATTTCATGACTAGATCTATAAAAAGGCTCCAAACTACTTTGGATAAATGCAATTACATGAATGTATACTAAAGTAAAGGACACTTTTCTTCTGCTCTAAATTTTGGAGAGGTTTTGTCACGACTGAACCACTATGCTGTTTAACCTGTGTGTGTGTGTGTGTGTGTGTGTGTGTGTGTGTGTGTGTGTGTGTGTGTGTGTGTATATATTCCACCATCTGTCTCACAGACCCAACACCTGGCCAGCCTAATACATCTATACACCTTAATTGGTCAGATAGCTATATGTAGGTAAATAGGTCAATAAAATACTTGCGTTAAGTAAGTCAAAGGTCAAATGATGGCAGTCAAGAGATATGCCGACACACTGTACATTTAAGTCAGATTAGCCTTAAGAACCTAGCCTTTAACAGCAGATAATTCAGAATGTACCGTGTTCTCACTCTCAGCATTGTCAGAAATTACACTGCGGTAACTTAAACGGTCTGTGTCTGTTGATTTGTCTCTGACCTCAGTTGTCTTGTCTTTAGGTCTTGCTGCATCTCTGCTGGCCGGTGATGGCCGTTCCAGCAGCTCTCCTGCTCTGCCCCGCAAGCAGAGAGACAAATCTCCTTCTAGCCTGCTTGAGGACCCGCTGGATGCTGGCTTTACCCGTGACCGCAAGGCCGGCTTCTTCAGCTCCTTCATGAAGAAGAAGTCCATGTCATCATCCTCATCTTCTTCCTCGTCTCAGCCTCAGCACAATCTCCCAGTGAGGAGCAACTCCTTCCGTGACATGGAGTCACAGCCTCACAAAAAGTATGAGCCCGCAGCAAGTTTCGGTGGGCCTCCCCCACTGCCCCAAACGGACGGCCTGAGCTTCTCCCCATCTCACGGAGAAGGAAACCATGTCCAGTCACGCTGCTGCGGTGCCACATTTGGACAAAAACCCTCGGGGTCAAACTCCTCTGGAGCTGCCTCTTCGCAAGTAGGCAGCAGTAGTAGCTGGGCGGGCCTGGCAGGCTTCTTCACCCCCCGCCTTATTAAAAAGACCTTAGGGATACGAACTGGGAAGCCCTCCGGAACTGATGATACTGGGGGTGGAGGAGCCAAGCCGTTCCCTCGCTCCAACTCTACGTCCTCCATGTCTGCTGGCTTGCCTGATCTGGAGCGCATGGCGCTGACTTTACCCAGGAACCGTAGCAAGCCAACGTTGGAGCGCACAGCCTCCACCGCTTCGCAACCGGAGAATGGCGCAGCCCGGCCATCGGACGCCCTGCTGAAAAAATTGGACGAAGGCACTGCTCAGATTAGGGACAGGCCAAAGGCCAAGCTGCTGCCTCGTGGGGCATCAGGAGGGGTTAGGGCACCAGGGGTGGGGGGAGAAGCAGATGCAGAGGACCGGCTTGGCTGGCCTTCCCCTTCAAAGACCTCCACTACAGGATCCACAGGGCCGCACAACCACAAAGTCCCAGTTCTGATCTCGCCGACCTTGAAGCACAGCCCAGCTGATGTGCATTTGGTTGGCGTGGACTCTCAGGGCAACCGTTTCAAGCTGCTGGCTGATAGCAGCAGTGACCGCGACCGGCCACGACTCGTCAAGCCCAAGTGCGCCCCACCTCCTCCGCCTACGCTACTACGCTCCCTCCAGCACGCCTACAGTGCAGATGGAGCCGAAGAAGTCGGTAGTGGTCTGGAGGTCAACGGAGAAGGGGTCAAAAGGTCAGGGAGGGGGACAGGAGGAGCACGACCATGCATCCCACCACCGCAAGTGCCTCCAGTGCTCTCTGCCTCCGCTGGTTCTGGTAGCACAACTGCCTCGACCAAGATGGCAAACGGTTCCTCCGGAGGCTCAATCCCAACGTCCTCCTCCAAGCTGACGCTCAGACGGACTCGGCAGCAGGCGGAGCGCGTGCCCTTGGAGAAAATCAGCAAGGAGGCTCTGTTGGAGTGTGCAGAGGGTCTGAGCAATGCTCTCTACAGCAGTGCTGAACCTTCCTCCAGTAGTCAGGTCTTGGACGCTGGCCACCAGTTGCTCGACTATTGCTCGGGCTACGTAGACTGCATCCCGCAGACACGGAACAAGTTCGCCTTCCGTGAGGCCGTGGGCAAGCTGGAACTGAGTCTGCAGGAATTGAGGGCTTCTTCTACTGGTGGGGGAGGAGGTGTGGGTGGAGCTGGGACAAGCCCTGCCCTGGACAACTTGCACTCTTGTATTAAAGAGATCAGTGATGTTGTGCAAAGGTAGCTGGTGGGTCCACACCTCCCTCCACCCCTTCCCAACCTGCCCCTCAAGACTTTTTCCAGTTTTTTTTAAATATGTTGTTTTGTTTATTAGATTGGCAACAGAGAATATTCTCTAAGAAGTACCTCAGTAAAATCACTACAAATGGTCTCTCTTTCTCCCGCTCTCATTGTTTACAGTTGACTTTCTCTTTGAAATCGCCAGTTGGGAACAGAGTTTTACACTTCTACATAAGCTTATTATCCAGAACACATTACGACCCCTTTTGCCCAGGTTTTGCTACTTCTTTCGTGACAAGTATGACACAGTAGGGACTAAAGAAATTAATAGGGCCTACATTTTCTCCAGTTTGCTTCACATAATTGTACAAGGAACAATTTCTGACTGTTGTGACCGTCGCACTACACAGTTTGCTCACAGTAACTGGATATTGTCTGTGTTTTTCGATATACAACAGATCCACTCAGTAGAAGTAGATCAGGCATGAACTGTTTGGGCTCAGTGTACACCAGTCAGTTAACAATTCAAGCGTAGCATGTGTCATGCAGTCAGTCACCCTTACGTTCATGATTCCATAGATCCATGTACAGGTGTTTCAGCATTAATGGAAAAGTGGTGTACGCTTATTTACATGGGTGAAGCAAAAATGCCACTAACCCATGATTCTTTATTGAAAAGGCCTTCGAGTTAGATCAGCTTAGTGTGCCATGGCCCGCTTTATTTAAGTGACCTTTAAATGTTATTCTCCACAGTCAGGCAAGACAAATGCACATCTCCACTACTGGAATTCTCAGTTCTCTGTGGTCTTTCAGTGAAGACTTCCGGATTTCCAGCTGGTATTTCATTATTCTAAAGGTGTGGGAACACTGACCAGGCTTTATCCAATAGGCACAACTTCTGTAAAGTTATTTCACTTGAGAATGCTTAGCAAAAGAAACAATAAGCCAATCTAACTGTGAATGGGGAGGATCAAGGAGGCATTATAGTAATAATGGTCATTCATTTCTGTAATCATATTTGTTGAGTGTCATGTTTAACGCAAACTGTTTACATGCAAGAAACTGACAGATCTCTAAAGGCAGTAATGCTTAAGCTCTCTTCGGATTCTGGAGCAACGGGTGTGCTTGTGTCTAGCCATAGAAAGACTTGTGAGTTGTGAAGTTATTTGGAGATATGGGTTAATAGTCATTGTATACTACAGTTATGCCAAACTCTAAAGTATCCATTATTTACTGGTATGGAATGTTGGGTCAGTGAGGCCTGGGCTTATTTTTCTTCACGGGTTTGTTTGTCCAGACGGAACACAGGCACCAGTTTCAACACTGTGTATTTCCACTGTGACTGGACACTCACTGCAGCAGAACACACAAACCCACAACAGTACTGCAATATCGCTAGATTACAGTGACACCGCAAACTGCCATTTCTATAGCACATTCATTTCTACCTTCTTCTCATTTTTTTAACGTTAGAATGTTTTCATATGTAAACTTGAATTTTAAATTATTTTTTATTAAAAGCACAGGATTTTTTTTATGTTGTTGTAGATATATTCCTGCATTTGTTTCCCTATCCAGGAGAAGCATTGAAGGTCATGTTTGTTTAGATAGCGAAAGGTTTTCCAGTGGTTGCTTGAGCAGAGGGATATTGTTCCTGACAGGAAATGTTGATATGAAAACAAAGGTCCCAATCTGAGCATTTACATCATGAATGTATCCATCTGACAAAGACAAGAATGTTGAGTTACTCTGAATGCCCCGGCCTGTCTCCAGTTTTACCCTTTTCAAACTATATAATCAGTGTAATTTTAAAGTAAGACTATAAACAACCTTCAAAACAGGGTGCAATTCCTTTTTTTTTTTTTTTTTTTTTTTTTTTTTTTTTTTTTTTTTTTTTTTTGGGTTACTCTCTCTCGAGCTTGTTTTCTCCTATGAGAAAGTTTGTTTAAAGTCTCGCAATATTGTTCACATGATTTTGTACTTTTTACACTGGATACCATGTTAAAGCATAGATGTTGATGGCCTTGCCTTAAATCATCTATGGGATGTAATATGGAAATATGTTCTTGTGTCTTTATCGTTCATCTCTGAATTCCAGATCCTCTGTAGCAGAAGAAAATGTGCTTTTTTTTTCTTTTTTAAACCATCCTTTTTAAGGAGCAGTTTGGCCTTTTTCTCAGTCTGGAAAACCCCAATTCAGGCTTGGATTGGATTTTCCCTGCCATAATTTTTTTTTCTTTTTTTTTTTTCCCCCCCCAACATGTCATGGTGCCTTTTGTGAAAGATTTCATGGTTAAAATACAAAAACATTGGAAATGTATTGTGTAGATGGCAACGGGGGGAGGGGGGTTGTTTATTCTTTTCAAATCTAACGTGACGTTCCACTCATCAGGGGTTCAACAAGGTGTCCAACTTGAACAGGAAGATGTGCAATGTTGTGAATCTGAGAAAAGGATGGATTTTTTTTTTTTTTGTAAGCTGACCAGATGGATGGATTGATTGATTCATTGGTTCCATTTTGTTAGGATTACCTCATTCTGACGGATTTCCATCTAACAGAAAAGTTACATGAAATATCTAAAGTATAAACAGAGTCCTGGTGTTTAAAACAGCTAGAGGTCTATTCTAACTACTCAGTTGAAAGTACTGTATTTCACAGTGGTATAGCTATGGTGGGGAAAGGTTTAAGAGCTCAAATAGGTTTACCCTGTTTGATTTTTAAAGGAGCATTTTGCAATTGAGCCATTTGCTTATGTTTAATTGCCCCTGCTTCATTTGACTGGTTTCCATTTCCCTTCCAAATAGTACATCATACCATGCAATTCAGTTTGCCTTTTGTTTTCTTATTTGGCCTTTTATCTAGTTTGGTATCATTATATAGGTGTCTGGGTTGTCAGTAAAGATATTAGGGATTTTCTAATATCAGTGGAGAAATACAGCGGAGACACACAATTTCCCCTTCTCTGCATTCAAAGCCATCTTAGACATGTTTGTCAGTGCATAATAATCTATAACACTTAACATTTAGGATACTCATTTCATTGCCAGATTCCATTCTGCATTTTTATTTTGACACTGTCCTTTTATTTATTTTTTGCTTTTATTTATAATTTTTTTACATTAAATTCTGGAAATCACACGTTCTTGAAGATTGTCTTTTGTATGGTGAGGTTTTTAGTTTGTAGTTTTTTTTTTTGTTTTTTTTTTTTCCTTTCATGTAGATTTTGTATACCAAAGGCCACCTCTGCAGTCCTTCAAGTGCAATGACAAACAGAACACTCTTAATTTTTAAATATGTGAATTTTAACAGGGATTTAAAAAAAAAAAGGCAGAGGTTGACAAATTAACAGTATTTTTCTGTTATGTAAAAAGTATATTTTGTGTGATTCTAATTTAAAGCTCACTTTTAATAGTATATTACTGTGAAGTGCTCCCTCAGTGTTACACTTGATGTAAATAATTAAAATTGGTTGAAACTGATGCTGGTGTGGTTTGCCTTTTGTTTAATGTAATAGTGTCCAAATCATGTCCTTCCTACAAAAAGATTCTACTTTCATACCCAAACTGTCCCCGGGCTGGATTACGATAACAAAGCATCATATGCATCACAATGAACACTGTCTCCTTTAAGAGACCGGGATCCACCATTGCTGTTTAAGTTCAACATTTAAGTTCAAAGCTAGTGGAAAAACAGTGCATTTTTTTTAGTATCCAGAAATAATGTGCTTCCACAACCCATTTAAAAACTGTAGGCCTAAAAAGGACAATATGCACATAAAGAATACCGAAGTGATTTTATTACAGCATGTTAAACTGGGAGCCATCAGACTTGAAATGAAATGAAATGAAATAATAAACCACACTAAATATATTTCCAAGGCAGTTGGACAAAAAACAGACCAACACATCAGACCTGAGCGTCACATTTAAAGGCTGGTTGTCTGTAAAATCAGTGACTGAATGAAAAAGTTGAATCAGGGCCATCAGACTTCAGCTGGAGTCTGAGAAAGCACAATTGGCCGTGCTCTCACTATTTATCAGTCTTAAGCGATGTTGGCCAGCACAAGCGTCCGTTAGCTGGTGCGTCCGTAGTGTCTGCTGCCCGGTGATGCTGCATCACCGGCACTTCGAAAAGAGGAGGAGTCCTTAGTGTCTGGAACATTGCTAATGCTAAGAAGGGGTGTGTTAATTGGCAGTACCAAATTGGATGAACAAATAAATCAGTAACACACAATACTCTGTATGAAAGTATTCTACATGTACAAATGTTGGTGGACACCCCTTGTAATGAAAGCATTTCAGCTACTTTAAGTTTAACCCATTGCAGACACAGATGTCCAAATCGTCGCTGTCCAATAAAAAAGTTACACTTTTGCCACTGAATGCAATCAAATCCTCACAGCAAGGCTTCAACTTCTAGTAGAAAACCCTTCCAGTGGACTGTAGAGACAGTTACTACAACATTTTTTATATATATTAAGTCTTTTAATGGCCCTGATTTTGGGAGAAACTATGAATGAGGTGTCCCAATACTTTAGTGTACATGCATACGGTGTATTTGGACTGGATAGGGTGATATAGGGTGAACTAAATTTCATTGGCTGGTTTACAGCACTGTTATGGCTCACAAAAGCCACATGACATAGCACTGAAGTCTTACCAGATGTTGTTGCTGTCCTCTCAGTGTGACGAGAGATGAAGAGGTGTTATAGTAAAGTGGGCCAGTCTTAGCTTGTAGCTTCCACAGCTAGGCTTTCCCTACTGGTGTTCCCCAGTGGAACCTGTCTGAGCAGTACCTCCCTGAAGAGTGCTTTTCCCGACTGGTGCTTTCCCATGCCTGGTTCGCATCACATCCCAAATCAAAACACTGTATTCTTGTGAAGTTGCCATTGCGTTTCACTGGTGTGATGGCAAATTATGTGGGTGAAAAGAATGAGTCAGGACTGTTAGGTAACAGTTTGACAGTGGTTGGTGTGGTGCAACAGATAACACCACCACCTACCATTGCGTTACAACAACACGTGTGGGAGACCAGGGTTCGATTCCCGGTCTGGGTGACTATGCTGCGCTACACCAATAAGAGTCCCTGGGCAAGACTCCTAACACTACATTGGCCCACCTCTGTAATATGAGTAACCTTGTAAGTCGCTCTGGATAAGAGCGTCTGCTAAATGCCATAAATGTAAATGTAAAAGTTTGAGGGGGTTGGAATTGGCCGGCTTTACAGCCCTGTTTTGATTGTTGGATTTTCTGTCCTATGAAGAGACAACAGTCTTTGAGGTTCACTGTATGCAGTTGCATGTACTGAACCTTCATTATTCAACTATGCCAAAATAAATAAATAGAGTTTATTATTGTAGGGCACAATAAAGTGGACGTTACTGGAAATGGGTGGGTTTATTAGTATTACAATCCAATATCTGGTATAAAAAGTTGAATTGCCATCAGCAGCTGGAGTCTGAGGAAGCACAGCTGGCCATGCTCTCTCTCTCTCTCTCTTCATCAGTCTTAAGCGATATTGCATCCGTTATCTGGTGCAGTGGAGCTGGGGATCTGAGGCGGCATGTCGGCTGCATTACAAGTGCTAGGGGGCGCTACGAACGGGTGGGTGGGTTCAAAGAATCCGTAACGGACAATACCCTTATTAGAGAACGCTACGTGTCCAAATGTTTGTGGACACCTCCTCTAACGAATGCATTTCCATTACTTTAAGTTGCACCCATTGCTGACACAGATGTGCAAATGCACGCGCGCGCACACACACACACACAGCTTGCCTTTTTTTTTTTTAATGAAAATATCAATAACCGAGTGTTTTATTAGTGTTTACTGTTTTATGAGGTTGATGTCGAGGCTGGAAAATGGAAAATGGAAAATGGGGGGTGCTGTTTGTTTTGGTACCGGTTAGCCTCGGTATTACACAGGATCATTCCTGCGACGTTACTGATACAGCATGTGTGTGTAACCGACACGAAGGCGTGAGACGTGAACTTCCCAAACGTGAACACGCGGGGGAAGCATTGGGCTAGCTTTCCGGCCTCCAGCTCACCGAGCCAAGAGTCCGCGCTGCTTGCCGCCTGCGTGTGGGGAAATGGAGAAGCCGTAGGGCTGCTGCTGGGTTAACTTACACGACGGCACACGGCGAGACACAGCCCGAGCGTTCAGAGCGGGAGAGACGGCCTCGGGATCGGAGCTTGATCTTCAGTGCAGTGAAAAATGAGTTGGGGAACGGATCTGTGGGTAAGACGTTTTCAACTACAGCTGTCCTTTGTGTGCACTGTTGCTGGTTCGGGTTGAGTGGGGAAAGGTGCTGCTTGTGTGCTTTACCTTCACACCAGCCTCCCATGTTCTAGTGCTGGTAGCTCCCGTGGTGACCGTGCCTGTGTGCCTGTGTGTGTGGACGGAGCTATAGCTAGCTTACCAACTTTAGCTAGCTACCTTAGTAACCGTGTTTAGATTAAACAAGAAAAAAACGGCCATTAAAGATAATTAGTCTGACCTTGTCTTCATATTTGTGCTGGATTTTAATTAAATTAACGAGCTACACAGCTATGAAGACGGCTGCACGCCAAAATGACTGTCCGCCTGTCCCCGGTTTTCACACCCTGATTCTCAGACGGAGGTGGGGAGGAGACCCGCTTTTGGGATCAGTGTAAAAGACAGTGGTATTTTGTTTTTTTCGTGATTTGAGAAGTGTGGAGTGTTTTTAAAGGTGAGGGCAGTAGCTAGCTAAGACAGCGGTAAGTTAGCTAGCTAGCACTACTACTACTAGATACTAGCGACCCTTGTAGTCATGGTTGCGGGTTGTCAGGTGCCGAAACAATGCGGATACGAGGTGAACCCGATTTACCGAGGTGTAGCCCAGTCTTCCAGCTAGCTAGAACACCGAGCTAGCTAAGTTAGCTATCTAGAGCTTCTTTAAACGCCCTGAGTAACGTTAGCTAGCGCGGTTCTTAACCGTGCCCTCACGTCCTGCCTCGGCAATATGCCTCCATTCACTCCAGCCTTCGGTCGTCAGTGTAGACTGGCCTTTTCCATGCTAAGGAGAGTGGGAGCCTAGTCACCGTCCCGAGGCGTATTGTAACCTTACGACTCGTCCTCGGCAGGTACTGCGTTTCTTACTCCGCTGACACAAACGGACAACCTCCGTCGTGATAAGGTGTTTCGACCGTCATAAGACTGTCGTTTTGTCACGACTTCACCTCAGAGCAAGGACAATGAAGCCCCTCGAAGAGTCCCTGTGTTTAGCCTGGGTGTTGCCCAGTGTTTCAGCAGAGGGCTGCTGGAGCCATGACTCCACAATACAGGGGCACAGACTCGTTGCCATTTCTGACACAGCAGAACTATTCAAAACAGTTCAAGGGAAAAAAAAAATTGGGTTAATGTTTTTATTATTATTTTTTTTTTTTTTTAGAGATGCAATGAGAAAGTAGCTAGGAGGAGACCAAAAAGTTAGGCTGTGCATCCATTGTCTATGGCATTGGGCTCAGGCTGCTTCAGTATGCACGAATCAACCACTGATCTGCTTCAGGGTGGTGGGCTAGCTCTATGTATATGTTGGCCAGTTCAGTGACCAGTCGTCGTGACCGATTTGCCCAGAGAGAGAGAGAGAGAGAGAGAGAGAGAGGGAGAGAGAGACGCATACAGGTCTGACCATCATTAAGTAACAGGACCCACTCTAATGATGATGGGCTATTAACGTTAGGCTTCTCCAGACACCCCCCCCCCCCCCCCCAACCCCACCATTATATTCTGGATCCCCCAGTTTCTGAACTGGTCTGTGCTCTGAACTCTCACTGACATGCTTTTGTTAAAGGAAACCCTGGCAGCTTTCAGACAGGTAAGCCTTCATATGTTGTGCAACAGTTAATAAAGGGTTCAGCCTTAAAATAGCCCCAAACACAAAAATATAAAGGGGGCATTTAGTCTCTGACTAAATTGAAGGCTCCAATCTTGGTTACAGTCTCCTGAAATCCTAGTTTCATTGTAATCAAGTGAGTATTCACAGTATTTTATTGCTATTTCCATGATAAGTGCATTTTCAGCATTGCACACAAAGCTAGACAAGCAAGCTTATTGATGCCATATTTCATATGCAATGATAATTCAAAATGTTTACTGTAAAAGTAGCATAAATAACATGTTAAAGAATTGCTCAGCTAGAAGTATATCTTTGAAATACAGTAAATATAATAAGAAAAGCTGCATTACAAGTCTTTTCGAGCGGCCAAAGCAAGGAAGATCACCGCCTGTAAGGTAGTAATCAACCCATGGCTTAACAGCCATAGCAGTTAACCTCCAGAGAAGTCGTGTAAACCAAGGATTACAGTCATTCGCAAGTCACTTCCAGCACCCTGAGTGAGGAAGATAGCAAAGGTAACACATTTTCACTGGCTGGATTTTGGCTGTAATTAGGCTATACCTTAAAGTAAGAAAATCCTCTCGTGTGTTCACCAATCATTAAGATGCTGAGACACGTGATAGCATTTAACCCCCCAGAGAGCCGATTAAACCAAGCATAATCAATGACCCGTTTCTCTAGCACCCTGAGTGAGGAAGATCACTACATTTTATAATTCAGAGTACAACAAAACCTCTAGGGCATTCATTAGTCTTTGGTGTAACTGTGCTTTCATTTAGGCTCCAAATGCGTTGTTTTATATTTAAGGCACACAATGCTTTGCTTGCTTTGAAATGAACCTGTCTGGGCAATAAGTGATTGTGTAGTAATACCATGAAACACAATTTGACCAATGTAACCATTAAGACACATTATTGTCCTCAACGTTTCTAAGATCAGCCACTCCGCTGCTGCCTTCTCTTCACTGGCTTCCTGTAGCTGCTGCCCGTATCAGATTCGAAACCCTGGCGTTGGCCTACAAAGACAAGACCGGACCAGCCCTTCCATACTTGATGGCAATGGTCAAGAGCTGATCTGAACCAAGAGCCTTTCGAGCTTCAAGTATGGTTCGGCTTGACCCTCCATCCTTTAAGATCCACAGAAGACAAACTAGCTAAAGAAAACCAGGACTCCGAGGTCTAGTCAGTTATCTGCCACTATCAGAAATGCATATATTTATGGGCACTCTGACTGGTCTGCAACTACACAGCCACATTTCCCCCATCACAATCCTCATTAAAAACTTTTGTCACTTGAGCCACAGTAGCCCTTCGACCCAAACAGGATGGCCTTTGTGCCCAAAAGCTTGTGGTTTCTCTCTTGTCGGACTACAGTGGGTTGATCCTTACCTCTGCTGACCAGTAGCACCACACAAGCTTTGCCGTCACTGAGATGCTCTTGACTCATTCATCTGTTCATAACAATTCGGCCCTCGTCACTCGGGTCTCTGTGTTTGACTAGTGTTTCAGCATCCAACAAATCCCCTATGAGAACTGTTTGTTCACTTGCCGTTCACATGCATTCCAGGCCTTGTCATGCACTGTTAGGAAAATCAACATATAATGGTCGTAATATTTTAACATATGTATTTTGCCAATATTTTATCTAAGTTCTATGTTTGTTTTTTTTTTATTGCCATGTTCCTTCGAGTCATGTTACTTACTGGGTAACTATTACTGCTCCTTTCCTGGTTTGCTCAGCTTAACCCTGGGAATCTGGAAATTACACAGTGGCCGTGTGACTCATGGTCTAATTACTTGTACTATATGTTCTAGTTTTTATCATACTGGACGCAGCCGCAAGAAGTGCAAAGTGTTTGTCCAAAGTTTGTTCAGGAAATCCACATGTGCTTTAGAAAAGAACAGGCGGTAATGAGCTTGTGCTTAGTTTAAGTCATCAGTGAGGGTGTGGATCTGGATCTGTGTGCGTAAAGGAGTGGTGGTGGTGGTGGTGGTGGTTCACATTTAGCCAGAGGGAGCAGTGTGTACAGACGAGCCTGATGTCCAGCTCGACCAGCGCGTAACGTAACGCCGCGGCAACGGGACCTGGCTGGTGCTCAGGAGTCAGAGCGTCGGCTGTGTGATCCCAGGGGTCGCCTGGAGCTGTGAGGGGAAATGCGGCCGAGCTCCTTCAAATCGGCCAGAACAAAGAGTTGATGGAAACCCAATCACACAATCAGCCGCGGACAGGAAACAGACATCATGACGCTAAACAATGGCAAATGAGTCTCAATTGATGGTTGTCGAGGGAGCTGTTACATACAAAGTGTCTCGTCTCCAGAATTCCATGCACACCCCTATGGAGAAATACGTGGATTATTACATAACTGCAGCCATTTCAGGCCACGGCGCATGGCGCACCAGCGAGGAGGCTCGATCGCTTGTTTATATGATGGTTTACCTCAGGCCTGACTGGTTAGACCTGTTGGAACACTTTCGATGCTGGAAAAGAGATTTTGGTGCATGTCCCGTCCCTGCCCCTGCCTGCAGTCATGGTGTGGTGTTCGATTTGTGGATAAAGGCCAGGACCAAGAGAGGGTCTTGCACCAATATGGTCCTAAGTTTGGGTTGAAATTGCCAGCTTACACAAATCAAGAATTCACATCAGGTTTGCTTTTGTTGTCCTGGAGTTTGTGTTAGTTATGGTTTTGGGTAAGGAAAGCAGGGGAATTCTTTTTTTCCAGACCATAATCCACAGTGCCTTAGTCAGAGGTAACGTCAGGTGAGAGAGTCCTCTTTTCAAGACTGTTCCATTAAAACTATTCCTCTGGCCTCGTCTATCCTGATGATGGCTGACCCACCTCCTACCCACTGCCCTCCCCCAGCCCTCGTCCGCAACGGCTTAGCGCACTTGCTGGCAGTTGTTGATAGTTTGGTTAAGAGAAGGCTTAAGAAGCTTATTACGACTTTGCTAGTTTTAACACCTGCGCACTGAAAACAAGCCGTACAGTCTGGACGTCCTGTCTGCTGAGATCAAAGCAAAGCAGCAGACAGATTAGATGTGCTTTTCAGTTTGAGCCTTCAGAAATTAGAACGAGGAAAATGGTGCGGTTATGGAGTGGCTTAATTATCCATGGAGATAAACCTGTGACGATCAGAACCTCAAAGCACGGTACATTGACAGCAGTTGATTGCAACACTGATTCTCCAGCCCTAAACCTTAATTAACTTTAGGGATTAAAAGCAGTGTTGGCAAACAGCGGTATTTTACGTTGCCTCAGTGTTTTATCACAATTAGGAAAAGGCAGGCACATCCTGCTGTGATATTAGTGACATATGCTATATATTACTGCGTTTAAAATTTAAATATATTTAAAAGGCACTAATACATACAAATAATTTCACCATCTATTACCATGGAGTCCCCCAACTTTTTTTGATATGCCTTTTAAGCAACACTGTGGACAATCTCTCCTGAGAGATACAGAACCCTCACTGTAAGTGTGGCCTGACATGGATCCAGGTATAGTACCGTATTTTACACAGATGTGACTCGAGTTACGCAGTGTTGAGCAGTCCTAAAGTCTAAAGTTGCATATCCCAATTCTGGCATTCCCTGCATTTTGTCTAGTTTAATTCAGGCTCCACAGTATTTCCATGCCATTTCCATGTCTGATGCCTAGTTATTTACAGTATTGTGGACATAGCAAGTTTGTTAGATATGAAAGGGTAGATATTAAAGTGCTTAAATAACTGAAAGACAAGTAAAAAATTATAAACAATCAAATAAAAAAATAAGGTTATCACCTACAGTTCTATTGTTTTATTTTTGGTTATTTTATAGATACATAACCAGTGTTGTCCCAACAAGTGGTTGGTGTGGTTGGTGTGGCGCAACAGATAACACCACCTACCATTGCATTACAACAACACCATGTGGGAGACCAGGGTTCGATTCCCGGTCTGGGTGACTATGCTGCGCTACACCAATAAGACTCCTAACACTACATTGGCCCACCTCTGTAATACCAGTAACCTTGTAAGTCGCTCTGGATAAGAGCGTCTGCTAAATGCCATAAATGTAAATGTAAGTGCTCTGTACTCTGTAGGGCTGCTTGATTTTATATAAATAAATGCCTTTTAATAGTGAATTCTTGAAAAATTTGATTAGTTGCCAAACCCTCATGATGTTCAACTGTTAATATTATTATTTTTTTTATCAAAGGACAGTAACTCTTTGGTAACCGTCCAATCTCTGGTCAGATTTCATGTGCTTGACCCATGGGATATCCCTAATATAGACTTTGCCTCATGGGTTCTTTCCATACACTGGTATTGTTACAGATCTTAGATCTGTGTGACAGCCGTGGCTTTGTGGAAGTGCACAGGCTGCTCAGTAGTAGTAATCTTTGTTACCTGGGGTTTGAGCAGGTGAGACTCCATGAAGTGATTTATGTGTGTGCCAAGTCTAGCAGTGCTGCCAAGCTGTTAGACTGCCCCTGCTCGCTTGCATACGCGCGCGCACACACACGCACACACATGCACACACATACACATTCATGAGGCAACATGGACCTAGGTCAGGAAACGGTTGGTTTGAACTCCAGTTCTTGTATGTTAGTATGCCACTCTCCAGTGCTGCAGAAGGGTTTTTAGTGTGTGTGTATAGTAAGTAAGTGATGTTCTGATTACACACAATACAAGTGTGTGTGTGTGTGTGTGTGTGTGTGTGTGTGTGTGTTGAGAGAACCAGTTTTCTTTGGCATGTTTCTTCTGACCTGTTTTCATTCAGGTAAGTGCAGGTGGTTTCACAATAGATTTCCCTTTTAACCTGCCTTTGACCACACAGCACTCATCCTTTCTCTTCACCACATTTGACATGCAGTGACCTGCAGGTGTGTATAGCTTCATTTAAAAAGACTCTTAGATCTGGGTTCCTCTTTCAGACATAGTAATTAAAGGTAGGGATATACTGATAAAATGGCAGATATTTTAGCACAACAGCTCCTAAACATTCTGCTCTCTCTCTCTCACAGGAGCATAGCTTGTGTTCTTAGCACAGTTCTACAAATACAGTATTTTATTTTTTGTTTTTGTGGAATGTGCAGTTAGCGAGATTGTAGCTGGTCAGCTGGGTAAGCTTTTAGCCTAGCACACGCTAGTTTCCGTCAATTTGGCTTATTTGCCAGGCATGGGGGTTTAAGTTCCCCTTCTGATGTGTGATTAGTTCTTGTCTGAGGTGGTCCAGTTGTGTGAAGAAGTGGACGTTGAAGAACCGAGCTGGTTTAAAACCTGGTCGGCCAGGGCTTTAGCCTAACACGGCTGCCTGCCCGCTTCCCCGGGTTTAGCTTCCTTGCCTGCCGATGTTGAGCTCCCCTTCTGCAAACGCTGAAAAAGTCGTAATCACGAGGCCTGGTTACGTAGCGACCTGTATGCAGTCGAACTACCAGTGCCTGGAGGTGATGTGCTGCTCTGTATTCATTGTTGATAACAATAATGATTACATTAAAAGGTGGAAAACAAAACATGGAAATATAGAATATAGAAAATATGAAACTGTTATGATTAGCTGCTCTCTGCTGCTCCTAATTCAGAAAGATGTATGGGCTTTCTCAAGCACGAGAACCTTTCTTAAATAAGAGCCAGCCTTCATCAACCATCATTTTACCAACCTCAAGGTGATTATGATGTGCCCAGATTAGAAGTACTGGGACTCTTCACTCTCGCTGTTATGTCTGAGTTACTGACTGAAGCTTTTCACAAGCACAGCTTTGTAGTCCATAATCCCCTCGCTTGGCTCTCTCACGGCTCCCTGGCACTCTGTGAAAGGCCAGCAGCTGGACGTAAATGTGCGCGTCTGTATCGCGGAACAAAGATTGATTCACTTTTAAAGTCAGAGTTGACATAAACATGAGATGCAAATCTGAAAATTGTTATGATAGGCTAATTGGACGGTTATTAGTTGGGGGACGGCCACTATAGAGCGAGAGACCACCAAGGCTTCGCCAGACCTGTAACCCATAGCCTAGTTACTCCGGGAGGGTTGATTTGTGGAGGCTGTGGAGTGTTCAGTACAAAGCAAACGACTCGTGATTCACTCCAGAGAAGAGTTAGAGATTCAAAAGACAAACTTTGGGTTAAAGTCGAATGGATGCTGTTTCATAACAACAGTTGGCCGAGCGAGGGGAGCGTTCGGATTGCCCGTGCTCCACTTCTGCGACGTGTCTTTCCAAACACAGCTGCGTCCTGGATATACAATCTTATGCAAAAGGTTGGTCATCTCTAGTCAATTTACAAGTGAGAATAAGTTCACATCCTCTACAGACAACTCTTCGGCACAATGTAAAGCATATTTACTGTGTAACGGCTTCATTTAACGTGCAGGCGTAATGGCACCTTCAATAGGTTGTTATATGGTTTTCCAATATGTTCCATTCAGAAAATAAACAAGAATTGAGCTCTATAGTGAAAATGAGGCCAAAAAAAAAAAGTATTGACCAGTAGTGCCCAAACATTAGCAAAGGTAACTCTTAACATTCTCTAACAGAGAGAAAGCGTCTCCTCCGCTAGATTAAACTGTGGTGTCTGATATGTTCTGATGTGATCAGATAATCTGACCCCTGCAGGGCCCTGAGCTCCCTCTGTAAACACTTGAGCTTCTTTCTGAAGCTCCAAAATGAATCAGATTGAGTCATTTTGTCCGTACTAGAAGTGATGTATTGTTGTGTCATTTTACATAACCAATTTGGCATGGGGTAATTTAGCTTGGGGAATTCAGAACACTCTGTGTCATGGCTCTAGCGTCTGGGCTATTTTGATTATTTAAATAGAGGAAGTTGTTGTATTATGAGTAATTCCACCTTTAGTGCTACAGGACACACATTTCAGTTAATTGAATCAAATAAAAAAGAAACTTTTTTTTTTTTCTTGATCTCTCAACTAATTCAGTGCTTAGCAGGGGCTTCTATAATGAGCCCACTAATTAGGTAACAGACTTGTAAGCTATTGTGCTGTCGATTAAACTAAATTTGCCCTCACACTCCTGTAAGCCAGCAAAAAGAGGACGGCACATATTCGCTGCCATACCAAAAATAGCAAGCGCACCATTTCTGCAGCAATGAGAGATGTTCGACAAGACTCAGGAGCCGAAATGTCCTCTTCACTGGCTTCCAGATTCAAAACCTTGACGCTGGCCTACAAAGCCAAGACTGGACCAGCCCCTCCGTACTTGATGGCAATAGTCCAAGCACCAAGCACTTCGAGCTTCAAGTACGGCTCGGCTCAACCCGCCATCCCTTAAAATCCACAGAAGACAAGCGTCCAGGCTTTTTTCTGTCCTGCACCAAAGTGGTGGAACAAGCTTCCCCTGGGTGTCCGAACGGCAGAGTCGCTCGCTGTCTTCACACGCAGACTGAAGACCCACCTCTTCTGAGAGTACTTGGGCGAGTAATAGAGAGTATTATGGTCTCCATATTGACTTGTGTTTAGTAGTGACTAAACTTAGAGGTATCTTTGAATTTTTAGCCTATTCAAACTAGCTGAGGTTTTTCTTGAGTAAATAGCAAAGCACTTTAGTAAGTCGCTCTGGAGAAGAGCCTCTGCTGGATGCCTTAAATGTAAAAGAAGATTTGGATTGGTTCTACTGCGGCATTGCACTAGCCCTGGTTGGTTCTGCCACCGACTTTGTTTGTGAGTTGGTCAGTCTTATGTGCACTTTAGAAGGAATGAGCCCCCCTCCCCAATTGTAAGTGACCTATCCCCAATCGAATATGAGGGGCCACAAATGGCCACCTGCCGTTCAAGTTCCAGTAGACAAAAACACATTTTCAGATTTGACAATAGGTGATTTTCAATTCTGAGGTCAAGATTTAGCAGATTGTGACAGTTTAATGTTTGTGGACACCCCTTCTAATGAACTCATTTAGTTTACGGTACTTTAAGTTGCACCGTTGGAGCAGTGGAACTGTGTACTTTTGGCCATATTTCGGAAGATGGAGTCGGTTGAAATGTTAATTGGTAAAGGCATTGGTTCTGTATAAAATTGTGGCAACTCAAAAAACTATATGAACAATTCAATGGAGGAAGGTTTTTTTTTTTTTTTTTTTTTGTAATAAAAAAAAAAAAAAAATAATAAATATCCATACAGCAGCAAAGAGCGTTCCCCCATCGTTGGGAGTTTTCTTTGTGCAAGCTAATTATTCCCAACATTATATTTTGAAAACTAGTTCTTCAGTAGTTCCTGCCTTACTCCGCACTGCGGCCCTGACCCGGTAGAAGCAGATAAGGTGATGGATGGACTGTCCTTCATCAGTCCTTTAACAGTTTGACTTTGGAGAGCTTTTCTTCTACAGATTCCGCTGTTGCAGGAACTGAGTAGAAACCCGTGTTGCGTCACTCTCAAAGATCTGAAGCTCTCGTAGGCCTGACGGTGCCACCTACCAGGATGTCTCGCAGCCAGAGAATCCCTTTATGTGTTCCTTTAATAATTGATCAGACCTGCACCTAAGTGTTCAGTCTCCATTGTTCTCCTCTTAGGAATGGGGAAAATGAATTCAGGCTGAGCTCAGGCAGGCTCTTTGGGAATTGGCCGTAGCTCTGCATGGAAGGGTAATGGAGTTCATTGTTCTCATACTCCCCCATTCACATTTACAGGGCCCCTCAACAGCCCTGACGGATCGTTTGGCCCTGTTTACAGAGAGAGAGGGGGAAAGAAAACATGGAGATCCAGACTGAATGTTTCACCCCTCCCCTCCTTTTCCACCTTTGTCAGTACGACATGGATTGCGTTGTTTACTGCCAGTGAAAACATTCCCAGAATCATGTGATCATTCTCCGGAATGCATTGGGAATGTACATTCCCTCACCTGGGCTGTTGTTCCTGAGACAGTTTAATGCTGCTTTTACTGCCTGTAACTAAACCCGAATCAGGCGAGAGAAAGTCAAAGCAGCCCCAGTGACCTGCATACTAACGTATGAAGAGTGAATTGTGGTTTTGTGTAAGATGAAGTGGTCTACTGGTTTCCAAGGTAATCTCCCACAATGCTCTCTTCTCAGAGCAGTGTTCTTACTCCCCTTCAGGTTTGAATAAGTAGCCGTCAAGTGACTTCTGTTTTCCTCCGGTTGAAATGCTCGTCAGGTACTCGGCCTCCATCTCCGTTTCTGTCCAAGAAAGCGACTTGGCTCCATTACATTTGTGAACTTTGTGTTAAGATTGCACTGCGCTTTACAGCCAAGCTTGGTGACTACTTCTACCTGCCCGAAAAATGGATGGGTCACTTGCTTCCCAAGTTACTCATTAAAACGAGCATGTGAACAACTTGCGTTCTGTTGCTGGAGCCTTTGGTTGTTTGACTAATCGCGCTAAACAAGACGCATGACTTCCATCTGTCCGTATAATGGCATCACGCTTCACGCAGTGTTTATTTTTCATTGCTTTTTGGCATGCTGCAGTCTCCATCTCCATTTGTAGCATGTAATTACACACAAATGGAAACTGTGGCTGTCAGAAGAAATGGAGCTTTGGTAAACTGTAAGCCTTTACAGAGGAGAAAGCCAGGGATGTTTACTTTTGATTGACAGCGCCATTGCTTTAGAGGCCTTTTCCCATTTATCAGGCTGAAAAGAAGACGATAACCCCCCCCTTCCCGTCCTTACGCAAAGTCACCTTCAGAGTGGTGGTGGTGGTGGAGGCAGGCATGTGTGGGGGTTTGTCTGCTGCGTTCTTGTCTCTCCTTAAACGAGGGGTTAAGTGAGTACAGGAAGAGGGGGTGGTATGTGTCATATGTGCCCCGTGGGCCCCCTCCTTTCCCAACTCTTCCAGCCAACACAAAGGAGCCATCTTACAGTGCAAACTGCACTTAATTAAATGGCCATCAGAGAGGAGTTGCAGCAGTGGTCTCTCTTTGCTGTAACCTCTCCAGATGTTTCTAAATCAGCATGATCTTCCAGCATGGCCACCCTAATGATTTCCAAATGAGGACCGCTCTCCCATGTGATAGTAGAGCCTGCTGGTGTTCTGGGGCCGCATGAATGAAACACCAACACGGTTATGTTCTCGTCTGTGTGGCTGGTGCGTTATAGCTTGAGGAGCGCTATTACAGCTGGGTATCAGAGCAGCTATTGAAGACTTGGCATGGTTAACAGATGTCTAGTGTTTCCTGAAATCTTTATATCTATCTTTTGTCACTGATGCAGGGAAATCATTACTCTTCATGTTGTTTCCTGAATAGCCTTTGTAGCTAAATGGCTAATTCTGTTTGGACACATCCAGGAACGAGCACATTCAAAGCTGTGCTGAAGGGTTTATTGTCTCTGTCACATACAAACCCTGTATCGTCATTTTTTAACTTTAACATAATGTGAATCTTGCAGTTGTTCTTTACATTATGTCCAAATTTTACAACGATTAGACCAATAGGAATGCTCGAAAATGAATGAAATCTTTTTCCATTGACTTCCATGAAAGTTCCATGAAAGGTTAAGAAGGTTTTGGAGCTTGTCCACTTGGATTAATATACATATCTTCCCAGACTGATTTAAACTGTCTTAAATTCACTAATATCCATCTACAGATGTGAAGGACGTGTCTATGGAAACGTTGTTTCTTGTAAAAAATCTCTCAGCAACAGGGAACGATTTTATTTGACAGGTGATAACGACTGACTGTTTCCGAACAGGGCCGAAACAGAGGCGTGTTTATCTTTCTCTTTCTCCCAAAGCTTCAGCCAAAAGTTGAGCTCGATCTTTAACTCAAACATGCAGCCTCAGTCGGGTCCTGCTGGTCAGGTGCTGCTTCAGTCCTTGACCATTTACGTATATGGCATACAGACGTCCACACACTCTTCCACCTCTTGTAGGGCTGCACAAAATATCATTTTAGATCACGGCTAAGGGCTGCAAAATGCACCTGTGTGCTGGAAGCGTTCGGGCCAACCTATGTGTTTTTATTAATCTAGTCTTTTGGTTTAAAGGGATCATTGAGTAGCACAGCTGTCTAGGGATGCTGAACGGCTTGCTTTTTGTTTTGGCACCCATGTTAAAAGGTTATGACTTTACATAGCCTGTGACACTCACGGCATGCGGCAGTATATGGTCAAATTGGCATCCCAGAATTTCAAAGAAATATCAAAACTATACAATTCAAATGAAATACAATTTTTGTCTTTCCCCAATGACCCAAAGTCAGGAAACTGACTGCTCTAGTAATTCTCTTTCTAATAAGCCAAGTGAAGTGACTGATTTGACAGTTTATCCATTTAGTGAAAGGGTGTCTGTAGAGCCTTAAATAGTTTCGTAGTCTTGTAGAAGCTTCTTTATCCCTCCTGTAGTGCAAACAGTGTATGTGTGAAACCAACCTAAGCATTGGTTATTTCATGGGGACCCATTGAGTTCGATTCTTGGTGATGCCACAGCCATTCGTGGTTGAAAGTCTGCTAGCCAACATGGATTGACAGTTGTTAGGAAAGGGTGATATGGTAAAAATACTATCACAATATGTAAATGAGATGCACAGTATGATCCTTAAAAAAACTCTGTCCAAATTGTATTGGAAATCTGCTGCACTTTATCTAATTATACGGCACTAATTACACTCTCTGTAGCGAAATTCACTTACAGTATCCAGTATGTGCTTCTTTGTGTCACAATAACAAAATTTATCACAATTATCTTTATATTGCCCACCCCGAGTTAGTGTTCTCCTCCAGACACGCAGGGCTGTCCCGTGTCTTTTTTAATGACCCTTGTCTGAAAGGAAACACTGGCAGTTTTCACTCTCTCAGCGCTAAAACATTAGTGAGGTTGTGTACTGGGGGAGATCTAGCTAGTGGGTGGGAATTGGCAGTGACTTAATCTGGAAGAACATTGACGGAGAAGTTAATCTTTAACCTTATCACATCATATCATATCATATCGGATCACCAACAGGCGTCTGTACACCAGTTAGTTCCAACCTTGTAATGTAATGTGACTTAGAAGCTCTATGAGTGCCAGTGTCTTTCTCTGTAAAGTTTAAGCAAGTTTTGCAAATATTAGAAAGCAGTAATGAATCGTCTTGGAATGAAGGCAAGTAAGAAATGTGGATTCTGCTTTAGGATGAGTGTTACAAATAAGGTTTTGGCACAGAGCTTTGAGTTGTCACAGGAAATATTTGTGAGCACAGTCTATAGAGAGTGAGTCTTCCATCCTCTCCCTCCTCATGGCCTTGTCCTCCATCATGTCTCCAGCGAGCAGCGATGCAGGAAGGAAGGCCTGTCCCTGCCTCGGCCTGCATGCCAGAGCCCTAATTGATTGCGGATGTTTGGAGCCCCTCCACTTTTTTCCTCCACACAGAGGAGGATCTATAAATGCAGCCCATGAGTTTAGCCTGGTGTCATACGAGCTGGATGCTTTGAGCACTGTGGGGCATTAGCTCTGCCAGTTTCTTTCTGACTAACATTTCCCCACCGTGCATGTTCAATCCTAACCATAACGATAACATTAGGGCCAAGTCTGTACCTAATCCCTAACCAGTGTTTATAGAACACATATTAGCCTGGAAAGTCACTCCAGAATTCCCCGCGGAGAAGCAGGAGAGGTTGTGAGTCGGGTGTTGCTCACGGTTCAGAGGGCGTTTTTTATAGCAAGTCTTCCGAGCGCAGGAAATGAGGTGGCTCGGCACTGTGGATGATCAGTGGAATTGGTTTCTCATTGCGCTCTTTACGGCCTTAAGAGAGCGTGGCTCACTCCTGAACAACGTCTCAGTTGGCTTGGCTCAGCAGGTCTTCATCACTGGACTGCTGTAGAATCTGTCCTTCGGGTTTAAAGGAATGTGGATAGGCTGTTGAATGGGGTGCTAGCGGTTTGGGTTGTATTAGCAGTGCTTTCAGAAGCCATTAGATGAAAGAAAGTGCAAATGATATGAGGTGTTGACAACAATGTGGAGGGTGCGAATCCACTGAGGTATGTGTGTGTGTGATTGTGTGTGTGACAGACATGCGTCCGGAAATGGAATTGTAGTGTACTTGTTGCACATGTTTATGCAGCAAATCTTTGGTTGACAAGTGTGTGTGTGTGTGTGTGTGTGTGTGTGTGTGTGTGTGTGTGTGTGTGTGTGTGTGTGTGTTGATTGTGCTTCATGGGACCTGGCCTTCAAAATGGTGGCAGCTTGGCTTTGCAATTGCATTGCAATTTTTCTTTGTGCTTTCATAATTCACATTTGTAAGTTATTAGTAGTCTTGGGCCAATAATTAATTTTATTTATTTTCCTTTTGTTGCTTTTCATTTATTTAATCATTCATTTAATCCAGATATTCCATTCTATGGTAAGTATAAAAAATAATGAACACAATAAAAAAAAGCTATAATTTATATATTATATAATATATTAATAATATAATTAATTAGCTATATACACATACATACATCCTTTGAAAGCCGCTTAGTTTGAAAGAATATGGTTAACTGTAGTGCAAGAGAGGAGTAGCACAAGTCCCGCAAGTAGCGCAGATGGTTCTACCTCCGTACTTCCATACAATCTCGGCGTTAGGAGGGTGGTGTTTTTTTTCCAGGCACATTTAGTAGACTGTTTCATCCGGGTTTGCATACTCTCCTGTTTAATCAAACTCAGCATAAACTGGCAAGTATGGTTCCCCCCCCCCCCCCCCCCAAACCTGTTTTCAGAGTGTGACATCACTGATCATTGAGCTCCTAAGTGGTCTCCTATGTGGGTCTTTTATGTACCTATGAACGAATGAGCTTATTTGTCTGTCTACCAGATAGACACACAACAGAAATTCGAACTGCATGCCGTAAACATTTTGAAATACTATGGTATATGATATTACTGTTATATAATACTGCCCAACCTTCGTGGAGAGTGTATTTCCCCACATGGATAAGGACTGTCTTGTCATTGAACAAGTGCAATAAAACTGGGTTGGTTTTGGCAGTGTGAACAAACCTAAAATGGTTGTCTAGATATTGCTCCTCAAACCATAGGCTCTGAATCTGGTTTAAAATGGCTAATACCTGGATCAACCCCAATCCCGATCTGCTGGTTTCGGAACATCCCTAGTTTATTTTGTAATAAAATTTTAAATAATAAATGATACAGGAAATTGAGCTTCTTCAGTGTAACATTATAATACTTAAAATATTCAATATTTCCCCATGTGCAATTAATGGTTATTGTGCAATTATCTAAAAAAATAATAGACGTTTTTGACTTCTATTAGTGTATATATAAACTAATAGTATATATACTACTAATAAACCTACTTTTTTTTTTTTTTACCTGTATCTTGCTATCCCTTTGCTGCAGTGAATTTCCCCACTGTGGCACTAATAAAGCATTATCTTAATACTATTCATCCAAATATACGCAACAAAAAACTGGACGTCAACAGTAGGAAGTAAGTAATATTAAAACCTAGCCTGGTTGATAAGGATATTATCATAAGGGATGGTGCAAGCTATAACCCACTGTGTAACCCGGAACTGTGGTACCAGAATTTGGCTCACAACGTTGTTTATGCAGAAGTGTTTGTCCCTGCTGAAGCTTGGTCATTAGTGTGAGCAGAGCTCTGCCTGAAATTGCTCACCGTCACACATTCAATTCAGTGACCTACCTCACGTACATAACGAACAGGAACTGTGAGTTAATGAACTAGCAGCCAAGCCTTCATTGCAAAGATTATTTGCTCTATTCTTGACGTGTATGCCAGTTATTGGTTTCCCTTCTTCCCCTTTTTGTGTCATCCTGCCCTCTTAAATAGTTTCTGCTGCTTGCCAGGCTGCTATTGGAAACAAGAGTGTGTCCCTAATACCTCCTACACAGTACTGCTATTTATTGCATTCAGGACAAAGTCCTGTTTAGCTTGTACCATGATATAACATTATATATAAAATCGGCACATGTCTATCTGCTGTCTGTGACTGCGGTAAGAACGTAAGGAGCATTGTTTTGCAGGAAACCCAGGACTTTAAGACTTAATGTGGCTTAATATGGTCTACAGGTCCAGATCCATACTTTTTTGTTAGTAAAAATGGACAAAATCCTTCTTTTATTAGGTTTATTTTTCATAGTTTCAGTATTAATTTCTTAATTGTGATTCTAAAATCTCAAATATAACTCAAGTACTCTGCTATAGCATTAGAAAAAAAAAAACACTGACCGGTCAACCTGCAAAGGAGTGTGATAAACAGTGTTAGGTAGTGAGTAAACAGTCAGTTCTTGAAGGTGATTTTAGGCAGGTCTTGTTTGGTGTACCTGGTATGCAGTGGTCACGTCCTACCAAGACTGGTCTGAGGACAGACAACCGGTGAACCAGCAACAAGGTCATGGGCAACTGAGGCTCACTGATGCAGTACATGGAGGCCCCACCTCACAACCTGCATGCCTCAAAAGATCTGCTGTGAACGTCTTGGTGCCGCAGTACACCTTCAGAGGTCTTGTGTAGTCCATGCCTTGATTGGTCAGAGTAGTTAAGGGAGACGTTAAAGTTGAGGCTAATTAAGGTATAGAAATTCTGTCTGTAGCCGGGGCGTCATATTCCATTTTCATTCTCTCATTTTTATCTAGGATGAAGACCACTAGAGCATTTGACGTCCCAGTGCTAGAGTGGGTTAAACCTTAATTCAGTAGTACTGGATATGTACTCTTTAAGGGGAACCTGAGACTTGTATGCTTTAAAGTTTGTCAGCTGCTGCTTACACTGGATGCTGATAGCAATGTGTGCATGTGGAGTGAAATAAGAATTCTGGGCCGACTGTTCTCGTTAAGGTCACGCAACCACAAACTGGATGTGTTTCCAACCTCAACCCACATGCGAAAGTGGCTAAGATCAGATCTGAAAAGATCACATTTTTGCATTGACACAGCTCTGGAATCATCAGGTCATGTTTTGGCAAAAATCAGACTCATGTAGCTTAGCTTAAACATTCCGCCACTTCGGCAACTTTTCCTGTATGACACAGCAACATTCCCGGTTCTGTTCATCACCCACAGGCATGCCCTGCTGTAAAATATGCTAACATACAGCCTCCCTTTGCTAATGCAAGCAGATTTACAGCACTGACTCCCCCGTTCCTGATTCAAGTCTCTGAGACTTCATCTAAAAGGGAAGCATGTGACTGTGGCGCTGAAGCTGAGTGAGCTGCAATCAAGGCATAAAGGAGTCAGGCAGGCCTGGCTTTTAGTGGCCTTTTGACTCATCTTGGGGAAAAAATGAGTGGTGTTCTTGTGATAAGTTGGGCAGAATAGAATGGTGACTTGGTCGAGTGTGTAGCTGTGCACAGTGCTGGATCATAGTAATGCTTGGCGACTGCCTGACGCTGTCCACCTGCCTACCTCCTGTTCCACTCTCTGGTTTTTGTCTGGGCCCACATTTGATACCTTGTGTATCAGCACACGTCAATCAGCCACATTAATGAATTGCTTGGGGAAGCTGTAGATAAATTGCCTTAAAATGTGACACTTGACCAGCAAAAAACTGGTGTTTATTTGGTGGTATCAACTGTTTGATAAAAGTTCCCATAACAGTCACTTCTGTGTTTCTGTCTGAGTTGAAACAATTGCTATTTCCAGTGAAAATCAGGGTCATGCTTGATACACTTTGCATATGACTCAGGATTTAAAATGCACCAGTTTTTTCCTTATATAGCAGTTACTTTTCATTCTTTGGTCTGGATGAGGTCATAAAAAATCTGTGCACTTTAGGGATGTCCAGATCTATTTTTGTCCTTGATCTAATCAAAGTGTCTTGATGCTGAATATCAACTGATGCAATACGGTCCAATCTGTATTTCTATAAAAAGCCAAATTCTATCTGTGTCCAACATGTTATGGGGGTCTTGTCTTGTTGTAATTAATACATAAGTAACATGTTTTTAGTAAATAGTTTATAGAATGTAATGTTCTTGACTGATTTATTAGCTGGAGTTTTTTTTTTAACTGATTAACTTTATAAGATTGATCTGATCATTTTGCTCTGTTATTTTAAAACACTACAGTGAAGGTGTGTGTGTGTGTGTGTGTGAGTGAGAACTAGTACTAGGTGGTTTTCTTGTCCATTCGTCCTATATGGTGGCACACAATATGTGAGTGTATCAGGAATCTCGTCAGCACTTAAACAACACTGATTAACTGCACGTTTCATTACAAAGAGTTTAATCAGTCTTATTTAATTCAATAGTATTTTTTTATTAAAAATCTCAGTACTCTGTGTGGGAGAGTATTTGGATAACTTTTTTTTTCATGTTGTTCTTTTACGCTTGTGATAAATATCGTATATCGTAAAAAAAGTCTTTAAATATTTAAAAAGTCTAATTTTGATCTGTTTTATTGCAAAGTACACGTTAAATGTTTAATATGTGTATTAGTTATAAAATAAACTGTTTCAAAATGACTTGTCTTGTGTTATTCACAGGCCAGGCAACTCCTATAGTACTCAGTCATACAAAACAAAAACCCACTGACTCTTGGTTTTGAACATACTGGTTAGTGTGTGTGTGTGTGTGTGTGTGTGTGTGTGTATATATGTGTGTGTGTTACTCCCACCAGTGAGGCAGAGTGTTTCCACTAAACTTTCATTTCTGATCAGCTATAGTTCAACAGTGAAGTCATGGCAGGTTTAGTCAACATTGGCAAAACGGCAGAAAGCAGCTCAAACACAGTCAAATCAGACCCAACTCTGATCTGTTGGGCCACATCAGGATAATACCGTTATTGAATATTTATTTAAATGTTTGATGTCCAGTTTGACAGTAAAGCTGACTTTGACATCAACATAGTAGTAGGATGTAGGATATGGCCTTCCCCTCTACAACTCCCGGGTTCACGGGTAAAAAGCTATACCAGTTCTGACTCCGTAGTAACTCTGTGTGAAGGATGTTATGTAAGTGAGAATTCCTGTGGAGTCAAATGGTTTAATAGTGACCGTGGAGTTTCGCAACACGTCTAGCGCTGGTGTCGCCCTGCCCAGCTTTTTGGTTAAGCTCTATGACTTGGCCAATTGGCCTGCAGCTTAATGCGGAATAACCACACCCAGGTTTCTGTAGCTCTTCGCTGCCACGTTACTAGAAGTACGCTAGTTCCGTTATCCTGATCTAGAGCTGAGTGATTACATGTGGGGTTCAGTTCGACTTGCTTGGCTTGTGATTTTGGGTTTTCTGATGGCGACGGTTATAATGAATACCAGTGCTAATCTGTAATCTGGTTGGAGGCTACATCAGTTAGTAGTAATCTAACGCCACTATCAGCAGCTGCATAGTTTGTTGCTAATTAGTCCCAGATGAGAGCACTTGTATCTCTGTAGGGCTGCGTGTGTCTGTCTGTGTCTCTGTGTGCATGCGTGCCCTGAGGATATAGGGTGCTAAAGGTGCGCGTGTGTGTGTGTGTGTGTGTGTGTGTGTGTGTGTGTGTGTGTGTTGTCTTCTGGGTCTTAATTCTACGCCTCTCCTCCCTGCGTTCCTCTGGGAGATGAACTGAAGCTTCTCCCAGTCAGATGTCATTCCCTGGCTCCGAAACAGTCATGACCTCACCATCTCCAGGACAGATGGTGCAAGGGTCAGCCGCTCTCCGCTATTGGCCGCCCTGCAGCTAATGACCACGAGTGCTGCCAACAGGACCGTTTTTAGGAGCTGAAAAACATAGCCTGACATTTTAGCTTTTTTTTCCCTCTCTCTCTCTCTCTGCAGTCTTCTAACTTTGTCATGTAGTAATTACAGAGGTCACTAAACGTAGGGCTGAAGTGAAGTAGCCAGATTGACCTCCTGCCATATACCATAGAGGCCCAAGGCCTTTCCGTGGCTTGTGCATCAACTGCACCATTCAATTAGTGATGATGATTCAGTTTTACTGAGCCGGTTTGGTTTATGATTGACCAAGAGATCTCCTGGCTCTCTCCCGCTAATGATTGCTCACTGTTATACGGCACGTCTAACGTACTTGCGTAACAAGAATAATTGCTTTAAGTGAATATTTGATGATATAGTGGAGGCATGTTCCTTAAGACGAGGAACGTTACAGAGTACCACAGATTTAAAAAGCGTTCTTTATTCTGTCAACGTTGCTCTTTAAAATGGTCAGTTGTGTGGAAAACGACTGAGTAATGTGATTATTGGTAAAACGTCAGCCTGTGGTTTGCCAAGGATGCTGCTGGCCACATGTTCAAGCTCTTCTACCCTCTTTGAATACTCTTTGAATGAAGTCTTTATTCAGAGAGCTTGCAGACCCTGACTCCGTGACCCATTAGTTTGTACTTCCTCTGCACTTTGTCTTTTGTTCTTCATATGCGCGAACTCATCCATCGCCTTTCGGCGGAATTCGTCATTTTGAATGATAAATATATCCAGTCACAGGAATTGTGTTCATTCATAGTTTTAATGGAATTCTCGTTATTCAGCTAACCCATAGATATTGTAATTTTATTCTGAAATATTTTACCAAAACATGAAAAGAAAGTTTAAGAACATTGAAGTTGCTTTCTTTTTCTTTTTCCAGTTGTGGTTTAAAAAAAACATACATTTATGGAAATAATTGTGGTTGTTTTTAGCAACCAAGACAATGAGCTTATTTATTTATTTTTATCTGAAATTGGTGTAAAACAAGGTAATATCTGCATACTGCTCTAACCTATATGGCCAGAAAGATATTCGATGCAAATACGCAAACGCAAATGCCCATACTGGGCCAACAGGGGCAATAGATGACGAATCAAAACCAAGACTGGCAAGTACATGACAGCTTGGCTGTCGCTGGAGTGTCCCTTAAATTGGAAACCCAGTCTGCGTTGACCAAAGTGTCTGCGTTTGTAAGTATATTTCCAGGCCAGTGTCTTTAAATTACATTGCAAGTGGCAATCGTTGGGGTCCAAGCACTATTATGAAGCCAATAGACAAATGATGGGCAGTGTTGAGGTTTATTCCTATTTAAATGTGGGGTCTCAAAGGGAGACCAAAAAGGGATATTTCCCCGGTGTTTCAGTCTCTGGTAAACTCAAAAAGTCTCCTACTGGGAACAAAGCCACCAAAGCCCACAACAGGGGTTTGGTTTTTGAGCTTCACCTTCTTTACTGCTCATGAGTTTTCATGTCTGGTTCTTGGAGTGCAGTTTAAGGGCACATGAACGATCATAAAATGTCGCTCATAAAAGGCCATTGTTCACAGCCCCCTGTGGTACGTGGGTTGTGACCTCCGTGGTAATGTCTGCTTTCTAAACATGCCCTATGACCATAAATGCATCTGACGCTGCCCACTTCCTTACATTTAGTGGTGTACCATTGTGTGTGAACCCTTTTCATCAGCACTTTCTTCTTGCTGCATGGTGCTCTTGTAGTCAAGTTATGATTCGGAAATCTGACCTTCATTTCTGGCAGCTGCTGATCTGTCCAGTTACTCATGACTTCGTCATTGAGGGAACTTCCGATTTCTTGTAACCAAAAATGTCGTCTTCTAATAACATAATTGTCTAATGCCCAGTGTCTTTGAAAACCTCTGATTGTCACTCCCTCGCAGAATATCTTGAAAGCATCGTTTTGGATGCTGCGTCATGCTTCTTCATGCTGCCAGTAATTGATCATGGCTAATGCTGTTCAGTTCCTGACCCAAGGGCAAATTGTTAAACAGGCCAGTTAATAGCTGGATATGACTCGCATGTGACTGCTGTGTGAATGTTGTGTAGCTATGCTGTGCTTCAGGCTGTAAAACTGTACTCGCACTCCCTCTCCTCCCCTCTCTCTTGCTCTCTTATGGCCTAATGCCACCGCCTGGAACTGAGATCGAGGGACCCCAGAGTGAGTGTTTTTCCAGCGGCCTCTCCTAAGGTCCTCCTGGTGCCGTTTCCGGTGATCGCTCACAGCTCAGGTTGTGCTTCAATAAGCCAGCCAACCTCAGAACACTGGGGCACTGTCTTGTCGTTGTGCTGTGTGCATATGAGTGGTCTTACATTATCTTGAGTGTAAGGTGAAACTGGCCTATAGGGCTGTGTTAGGCTTTCGGCGATCAATATGCTTCTTGACCTTCATGCATTCTGGGTGAAATGGCTTAAGAGTGCTTAAGAGAACCTTCATTTGTTGTTGCTTATTTCTGTACCTCTTAAAATGGACAAAAGTATTCAGACACTTTTTATTTAGTAAATTTGCATACTTTGTCTAATGCCAACCGTCAGCTTGGAGGAGGGAGATAAAGCTCTGTGGAGTAGTGGAACTGTGCACCATTCAGTATCTTTGGTTGGAGTGCCATCCAGTGTTAATACCCAACCTAAGGACTAATTGTCTTGTGGTCGAACACAGTCAAATCTCCCAGCTTTCCAAATTCCAGCATAAACAAACCTATAGTAGATAAATTGTAAATATTGAGCACATCACCAGGCCATAGTGTTTAAGCTGCCCCTCTGACTTCTGGTCGTTGTACATTTTTGGGCTGAGATGAGAATTTCTTGTATCCTGTGGTGGGACATTAGGGTTCAAACTGAAGAACACTGGTATAGGTTAGTTTTTGGACTTTGGACTACTTTTTCCCCCCATTGTTACTGGATCATAAGGCACTTTCAACCTCTAAATGTCCTCGGAGAACGATTGAGGCGGCTTCACTCTTGGCCAGAATGGTTCTGTGTTATTTTCTAATAATAGCGGAACCTTTTTGGTGCTATGTTGATTTTTTATTTTTTTTCTTTCTTTTGTATTCTTTTATATAAAGAAATGTAATGTTATATATGTAATCATAATTCTGTATAGAACAATTACAGCATACAACATTTCTGTATTTTAAGGGGGTTCATGTTTCATTATAACAAAACCTGGCCAGTGTGAATTGAATACTTCTTGACTTGATAATGTGGAAGTGGCCTGTAGGTAGGTTCATTGTGAAACTAGGTAAAAGTGTTTACTAACTTGGTAGCAGGTTGGATCAGGAAATGATGCCATTAGGCTGGTTTGTTCTACCTGGAGTTTTTGTGTTTTTGTTTTGGTTCCTGTTCGCAGTCTTTTCTCTCATAACTGAAGTAAATGTAATGCTGGGGATTTGGGGATTTGCCTTTCTTCATTTCTTTCCATCTTTGACCTCCCACACACACCCCCCACCACTCTCTCCACTATATTCTCTGCTTATGTGATCCTCCCTGTAGACTTCTTCCCTATGAGAGCCTCATATTACTGCCACTGCTGCTGTCTCTTTCTGGCCAGTCAGCGTTCCAGCCACATATCCAGCTACAGTGTCTCTGAAGCAGCTTTCCATTTGTGTTAATAGTAGGGCCCAAATCAGTAGCAGTGCTGATTTTGGGGAGGTACAAGATGTTGCTGACCGATAACATTGACTGATTTATAAATTTGTATATTTATTTGACATTTTTTAAAACATTTTTAAAGTACTTGGCTTGTGGAAACTAGTGTAGGACCGTCTTCTAAGGTTCAGGATCATTTTAGAAGTCTGACCGGGACCATGACCATGGCGCATGGCCATCTGAAGAGAAAGCGATGCAAAGAACCTCATAGATTTCTGGACCTGCTGTTTACTAAGTGACTCGAACCTGTTAGCAAGACAGACTGTGGAAACCACTGGGCTCAAGGACTTTGAGAAGTTCTTTTTGGAGCCAAAAGTCTTACCTTGGGAATCCTCAGTGAAGATGATTTTCAGTAAAGCCCAGTTTTGATGTATTGGCCAGTCTTCAGCCAAGGACTGCAACATCACAGGCGCTC
Organism: Salminus brasiliensis; assembly: GCF_030463535.1. Taxonomy (NCBI): domain Eukaryota; kingdom Metazoa; phylum Chordata; class Actinopteri; order Characiformes; family Bryconidae; genus Salminus; species Salminus brasiliensis. The sequence goes on from NC_132883.1 coordinate 12,336,123, forward strand.
TCAAACTTGGCAGAGAAGCCCAGTATTTCCTTACACTGGTGAAGGACTAATCAGGCCAGGATATTTCGCTTGAGGTACATTTTGATTTGTAGTATTAACCTTCATGTTAACTTAGCCTTGTTTAAGTTGCTAATAGGGGTGCACAGCTACACGATTACATCACCATGCTAGCGATTATGTTTTACTGCTTAATAAACTACAGGCTGTCGCAACTACCTCTGCAGGGTCTATATGACAATAGGTGGAACCAACTGTAACTTGCACTACTGTTTATTTCAGGGAAAAGAAACCTAGTCTTTGGTGGTTGTTCCTTTTTCCCATTTAGCCAAACTGTGATATCCAAACCGTGGAGTGAACTGAACCAGGTACACTTCTGTGTACAGTTACACCCCTAGCTGTTTTAGCCCTCTTTGTTTTGATAGCACATTAGTACATTAACAGTGCAGTTCATTAGTGGATTTTGTAATCAATGTATCTGTTGTCAAAATAATTCATCATTTTCAGGCCTATGCTTTCCTGATTTTGTCTAAAGAGCTGATATGTGGAACTCTACGCTCATGCTTTGTACAAGCAGAACATGGAAGGATGAAAGGGGAAGCAAGGGACTATGCTTTCGGGCACTTCCTTAAGCCAGCAGGTAGCAGAGAGGATGTGGTTGAAACATCTGAGCCAAAAACCTCTCCACACCACCCCCTCCCCCAGCCTCACCTGGGAATTTCCTCTAAAGCAAAACTGAAAAAGAAATATTTGCCAAAAATAAATAATAAATTAACTTTAAAATACATTATCTAATAAATTCTGGGTTCATCCTAGAGAGCCAAAATGATCAAAATGGACTGAAATCTGAGTCAACCCACACCACAGCCAAATTCACTTACGGTCTAACTGAAATCTGATACTTTATGATTGATCTGGATTAGCATTTTCTCCTCAACCCCCTCACATGTGCCTTTCCCCCTATTAGTTTTAATGTTTAATACATGAAACCAGAGCAGAGTGCAGACATGTGCTTGCCGAGGCGGGGAGGCGGGGAGGTGTTGGCAGGACAGAGGTTAACTCTGCCTGGCTCGGGGCGTCTGTACAGTTGATGCTAGCTGTTCTGACAGCGCGACATTTCCGTCCACGTCAGATGAAGTGTGCCTGCGACGCGCGTCTGCGTCTGAATTCCTGCACGCCCTGTTTGGGCCCTGCTTGCAGTCTGTGGCTGTGATTACTGTTCCTCACTTGCACCCATGTCTATGCAAATGAAGCACTGATTTCAAAGCAATGTGGAAGCACCATTTGCATTTACCTGCGTTCCCCTAGGCGCTGCTTCTGTGGAGAAATAAGCTGCCATGACTGCAGAAGGCACATGTAGCCCAGTGTTTATTGCCTTGTCCTTTGACTTTAGTCATGCTGGTGGAACCCAGCGAGGCTTTCATGCTCCTGCTCTCTTTCTGACCCAGCTTCCTTTCATTATTCTGCCTGAGGATGTTTTGTTCTGAGGAGATGCCTCCCCTGATATGGCTATTGTCTTTCAGGTTCCCCCAGATTTCACTGGTTGTGGCGTGGTTTGGGATATGCAGGTTTAAGGGCCTATTTATGGTATTTGTTCAGCTTTTATCTGCATCAGCTCTTGGTCTTACAGTGTGTTATCATTACTGTAAGGAATTGCTTTGCAATATGTTTTTCATGGATTTCAGCACTTGTGTAACCCAGATTAATGTAGACCAGTTATGGAGTCTGGAAAGAACTCTAGAGATGATGCTTATTTGGATTTATCGGACCAGAGGATGTTGTAGTGAGTCTGCGCCCACTGCATCCTCAGCTTTCTGTTCTTGGCCTACAGAACTGGAATCCAGTGTGGTCTTGGTGCTGTTGTAGCTGAACTGCCTCAAGGTAACTTTTCTGCTCACCACAGTGAACTCCAACCAGTCTATTTTCTAACCGCTCACGTTTTTTTGAAGCCGTTTTAAGGCCTATTAAGCAGTTTTCACATGTAAACTCTAAGCTGAAAAATGTCTGCTGTTACCCATTTAAATATGTAGCATTAAGACTGGGGGATATGGTAAAAATACTATATCACAATATTTAAAGATTATTTTCGTGATGCACAATATTTATCACAATACATGTAATTACAGAGTAAAAACATCAGTAGCGACACATTTTTATAAACTATTCAGATGCTCTCCCGTACTGAATACATCTTATTCAACATCTGCTGCACTTCATCTTCAATTAAACCAGTCTAATTACACGGTTTGTAGTAAAATCTGCAGCAGCTAAGTGTTTATGAAGCACTAATAGTATCCTCGATACGCTGAGAAAAGCATATCGTCATCACAATAACAAAAATTTATCACAAAACGAAAAAAAAACAATTGTCATATTGCCCAGCTCCATGTAGCGTACAGTTGGATTTTGTTTCTGGGTCTGACATGTTTTCACTCCAGGAAATGTTCTGCATGATTTAGGCATGAACCGGTGTCTGTGTAGCATATGCAGGCGGCATGGCAGGACGCAAAAAAGTATGCTGCAGAAATAGCAGTGTTTTGTTTACAGTACATTGAAGATCGCGAGTAAGGCTACCGACTCCTACATAAAGATATCAACACATTCACTGTGAAATTCCAGGAAAATTACCTGCATTATTCGTACATTGGCTCACTTGGACATTACCCAGACTTTGTACTTGGAGGCTGGCAGGATATAAAGCCTAGGTAACGTCCAGTACAACTGATCCGGACATTTGCACTCTCATTCTCATAAAGCTCCCCCGAGTAATGTCTGGAAAAGTTCTGGGTTACCGTGCATGTGTGAAAGGGCTGTCCATCTTTTGACAGGAGTCTGCGCTACAATTAAACGTACTATAATGAATGACCCAGCCTGTTGGGGGTGTAACAGTGGGCCAAAAATTGACATTGCAAATCAGAAATGTAACCATGTGCATTTTTTTCTATCATTTATTGAGTATAATTAATTAATTAATTTATTTTTTACCAGACTTCATCAGAAGTCACAAGATGTCAATAATTTAGCGTGTAATTATCTTTCCATCCCTAATTATCTTTCGCACCCTGTTGTAATCAGGATTGGAGTGAAATAATGATATTGGGCAAATATAACCTGGTAAATATGTCACGGAAAATGTGAACAGTGGGAATTTTTCTTTTGTATCAAACAGCAAAAAATAAAAAAGCATGACCTTTGATTAACATTGCGATGAAGATGCTGAAATGATATATTGCACAACCCTGAAAAAATGCTACTGTATTAGTTGTGGCCACTAATGCAGTTCCATTGCTTCAACACTACATTGCTGCAACCCATTCCCAGCGCTAGTCTCATTAGTAGACTCTGCAACAACATAGATAATCCTCATTCTACAGGTCTTACAAATTTTGTTCAGAATATCGCGAGTGCATCAAAGCGTGAACCCAGTTTCAAGAATCGAAACCAATCCTAGCCTGAGTGAATCATTACACCCCTACTGCCTGTACATAGTGTATTGTAAACAACAATGTCATGGTACTTTATTTACTGTAGCCTGTGGAGTTAGACAGCATGCCTCGCATTCACCTTACTGACTGCAGCCATGCAGGCCTGTAAATGAGCCTTGTAACTGGAAATTGAGATTTCTTGTACAAGCCGCAGGAATGATCCAACCAGAGTTCAACACAAACAAACAGCTTTGCACAAGAGGGAGAAGGGGGATAAGGACGTCTGGAAAAATGGCAAACTAATAAAGTTGGATGTGGCCCCACGTCAGAGACACTACCTCTTAGCAGAGAACGGAAAGCTTGTGGATTGAAGTGAAATTCTCAAGAAGCCTAAAAGCGGAGGACCCCCCCCCCCCCCCCCCCTCTTCCCATTCCCTTCCAAATCCACATTTCATGGACATCTCAGCCCAGCTAAAAAGTGAGCCTGCGCTGGGCTCGCTCTTTTGTGCTGTGGAGTTGATGCAGCAGGGGGTCCGTAACGATTCACAATGGAGTCAACGCTGAGATCCGTATCAGGTGTCTGTAAGCTGAGATCCAACGGCTGCCAGCATTGCCAGTCCTATCACCTAGCAACCATAAATGCCAGTCATCAAAGGGAGGCGGGAATTTGATGAACTCATGGCATTAATTATTCATGAATGCGGGACATTTGGAGGGAAAGTAAGATGATGTAAGATATGGAGCCGTAGACACACTGAGCATGCCCATCTGCCGTTGGCACCGACAGTAGCCCTCAGGAAAAGAGTGCAAGCCAGAAGACCGGAAACTCTATTGCAGGCATGGAATTCTTTTCTTTTCCCTTGTTTTCCACAATGTAGGACCACAACGAGACTGGAATTCTTCTCAGAACTGTGTAAAATGTGGTTCGGTCCTTGCATATTTGGTGTCCATCGCCCCCTGTGTGTAAGAACCACTGTTTTTAAAATAACAACTGGTTTGTATTTCACCACATTCTGTCCCAGTCCTGTAATATACAGCACATAATATGCATTTTAATGTAGGCTAGGTCTGTTTGTTGGTTTGCTAATGATGTAGCTTTTCACAACTCTGCAGTTGTCCCACATTTTATGAGCCTTTAAGTGTCAAAGACATTAACTTGTCACTTAAACAGAATGTGGTTCTGATTTTCCCTTGGCTATAAGAGGCCTCGGTTTTTTAGAGGCTGCAGGCCCCTGTGGTCCTCCTCTACTACACATGGGCAGCATTGAGAGATCACAGCCATCATCATGAAGATAATGTCTGTGCACAGTGAGCATGGCCTGTTAGCATTACCCTCTGCAGGAGCAAGTCTCTCACCATCTGTACAATACGTTTAACCCATGATATGCAGTGATTTCAACTCTGCAGTATATTGTAGAAGACCTCTTCTCTCTGGACCCTCTGTCCTTGTCCAGCTTTGGAACTTTGTATGGAACTTGGGCCCTAGGCCTGCACACCATATAACCATCACATTTACAGATTAGCTATAGAAACTTTTTTTACAGCCAGTAGAAAGGGAACGGTCTGTGCTTGAAGTTGATGTGTTGGAAGCAGGGAAAAAAAGGCAGGCGTAAGGATCTGACCAATTATGATGGCTAGACAACTGGGTCAGAGCATTTCCAATTCAACAGGCAGGTCTTGTGGGCTGTTCCGGTTATGCAATGGTCAATACCTACCATCTGAATGGTAGTTTTTAAGAATCTGACCCGTGGTACTAATGGCTTCATGTTTATCTGCTCCAGGGAGACCTATTCTATTGGCAATACTTCTCTACAGGGACTAGAAAAGCTGTGTGTGCGTTTGTACATCTGTGTCAGTAATGGGTGCAGCTTAAAGTAGCTGAATGCATTTATCAAAAGGGGTGTCCACAAATATTTGGACATGTAGTGTAGCTTATACCTTATCTTTACTGGAAGTGAGCATTGAACCCACAGCTCTGACTGAATGCAAAGGCATTCTCAGTATTACTCAGTACAACTCGCCCTGTATGGGTCTTCCTGCAGGGGATTATGCCTGAAACATCGCTTAGTGCATAGCTTTGTCAGGTAATCTGATCTCTGCAAACTGAAAGTGATCCTAAACGAGCGGTTCAAGCTTCTCTGGTGTTAGGCCGAGCTATTCTGTCTCTTCTCTGTGCGGGTAAGATTGTGCGACTATGTGAAACGTAGGCTGCTCCCATTGGTTTCAGTTGAGTTCTGCCACACCTGAACCAGGAAACGCCCCTCTTTCTCTCTCTCTCACTGACCTCATTCCAGTCAATAGAGCTCAACCAGTTTATGAAACTGCCTATGCTAATGTTCTTTATTTTGTTTTATCCCCCCCCCCCCTTGTCCACTCTGACCTGAGAACAGGTTTGTGTTGAGCAGTTGTCTGGTTATGGAAGAGCAAACTGGTCTTAGTTCAGCACTGAACTTTAATCCTGATGACTCAGGAATGTGTAAGCAGGTGTATTGCTGGGCGGAGCAGTTACAAGTCTTAGTGATATGGTTCGTATTGACTCTTCAGTGACGTAATGCACAAAGGTTGTGTGTCGGTTATATATGTGTGTGTGTTTTGTGTGCACTGACGTTAAGCGATGGTTACATCGCTGCAGATGGCCGTGGGATCGCTGTTTTTCCACTCGACTGAAGCACCAGACTGCTGCTAAAGTGATTTCCTTCAGACGCCATGGCTGCAGGGGCTAGCACCGAGTGCCTACTGGACTGACAGTAATACACTCTCTCCTAGGCCGCCCCTACCAAAACACACACATTCTCATTCTCATTCTCTCTCTCTCTCTCTCTCTCTCTCTCTCTCTCTCTCTCTCTCTCTCTCTCTCTCACACTCTCACACTCTGACTTTTTGTCGGATTCTCTCACCCCTACACACCCGCACAAACACACACATGCACATAAGCTTGCTCTGAGCATCACCAGTCCAAAATAAAGCACCAGTCCGCCCTTGGCAAAACTGCCGCAGAGTCAAGCTGCGTTTTGTGTTTGTTCACTGCTTGCTTCCTTCCAGACGTACTGCTTCTCTCTCTCTCTCTCTCTCTCTCTCTCTCTCTCTCTCTCTCTCTCTCTCTCTCTCTCTCTCTCTCTCTCTCTCTCTCTCTCTCTCTCTCTCTCTCTGTGTGCTGCTCCTATTTATCCATTTAAAAACAACCAATGATAGGTTAGGAGTTTGCATTATTTATTATTAAATTATTTAATGTAAGTACTTGTATTATTATATTTGTACGGTGAAGATCATCTCTTTGCATATCCTCGCAGGGTCAGAGCACAGCATCAGCCGTGCTTAAGAAGTAGCGCTCGCTTTTTGTGGAGGCTTTGCAAACAACTTGGAACAGAAACTTTTCTTAACTCAATTAAAAAATCTTTGGTTAAGCAGATGGCGCTATGGCTCATGGCGCCGATACATGCAGCTTAGTGGACAGGGGTATTAAAACCATAACCCCTTGATTAATAACCCAGTGCTCTTACCGATGCCTCTGGACTTGCTCAAGGGCCCAACAGTGATAGCCTAGTGGACGTGAGATTTAAACTCACAACCCTGTGATAAATAAACTAGTGCTTGTACCAGCGCCTCTGGAGCCAGAGAGGATTAAGAGCCCTGCTTTAGGGCTGAGCAGTGACAAGCCTCTCTGCTCCAGTGGTTCAGGTAAGAGCACTAGGTTATTAATCACAGGGTTGTAGGTTCAAATTTCCTGTCCACTAGGCTAAGTTCCCAACTGTGGCAGCTTAGCGGACATGGGTATCAAACCCACAACCCTGTGATCAATAACCCACTGCTCTAAAAAAAAAAAAAAAAAAAAAAAAAAAAAAAAAAAACTGAGCAACCACTGCCCCTTCTTTTGCTGTTTTCTGCAAAGATCCCACACTAGATAAAAGGGGTCCAAGACCTCCAGACCTGATTGTTCTAAACTCAGATGGAAATCCTTGATTAAGCAGGCGGTGGTTTGGCTCACTGTGCAGATATACGCAGTTCTTCTGTGTTCTAGAAGCTCTGATGTCCTCCTACAGTGACGTTGTTTATCCACCCTCTGTTTGAAAGACTGTGATGACGAAGACAGGCCTGAACTGTTTGTGGACGTGTGTTTGTGGCGTTGAGGTCTCAGTAGTTGTGATCCACGCTGCACTGAGAGCGTTCATGGGGAAGCCTGTCTATTGTTCTCTCTGTGAGGAAATCTGTTGGAGCTGTTCTACCTCACTGTGTCCCACAGAAACAGTGCCAGAGCTGCACAGCAGAGTACATGCTGAGTGAGCGAGCCTCCTTTCCCCTACCTCTCTCTCGCTCTCTCGCTCTCTCTTCCTCTCTCCTCCTCCTCGCCTCATCTCCTCTCGTCTGGGGAAATTGTCTGAGGGAATACTAGCTTGCTCTTATGAATATGCTGCCTTAGGGTTTATCTGCTCACTCGCGCACTCTCCTTTTCTCATTGTCTCTTGCTAGCTCTCCCTCTCTTTCAGGCTTGCTAACTCTCTCGCGCTCTCTATTTCTCTTTTTCTCTTGTTTATTTGCTGGTTCTTTCGTCCTTTGTTCCTCTCCCCGACTCATCATGAAACCCAGTCTGACTGCCCCAGGCTGGACGGGGGCCAGCGCTGTACAGCCTGTGGCTCCTTTAACTCCCATTTGGTTTGAACAGACAGGTTTCCAGTCTAAGAGTTGTCTTTGTCTCTCTCTCTGTCTCTCTCTCTCTGTCTCTCTCTCTCTGTCTCTCTCTCTGTCTCCGTCTCTCTCCGTCTCTCTCTCTGTATCTTCCTGCCTATCTCTCTCACTTCCTTTCGTTCTGTTTTTTTTTTTTGGGTCTTCTGTACTCGTCTGAGAGCTTTACCATAAATAGATTGTAAAGCTACAGCCACTGCCTGGCCTGCAGGACCAGCACGCAGATGTGTATTTCAGGCACAGTGTTGTATCGGAGTTGGCGTATTGGTTGGGAAAATAAGGTGATATAATGCTGTCTCGGTGCTCAGACCAAACTGGCATCAGGCAGCCATTTTGCGGGCAATGTCGTCATCATTTTTATGGGGACTTGCTAAGGATAGCAGTCCCTATACTGAGAGAGCATGTAGGCCGCCACATGGGAACCTGTTCATTTTCCACAAATGTCAGCCTAACTGTGTTCTTATGAGGTTGATATTTAGCAGCACACATTCCAAAATAGCACTTGCATTTGTAAAGGCGTAATGTCAGAAGTGTTCTATCCGATCTATAACGTATTCGGATAAATGGATCTACGTTATTGGGGATGCCAAATGTCATCTGATTATAGCAGTTCCATTGTGTTGGTTTTGGGATGTTTAAATAAATTGCAATTGATTTGTAATACTCAGAAATGTGGTATGCACCACATCTTTTTGGCCAATTAAATTCTTAAGTTGTTTAGAAATGTAAGCGTTCAGATTCTCTTTTGTGATGCCAATAATGGTCAGTTTGTTTGTTTGTTTTTTGTTTGTGTTTTTATGTTTGTTTTTTTTCTTTAGAAATCTTTAAAATGGCTTAAAGAAACAGTTGCGGTCTGCAATCTGATGTGTGCTGCTTTTGTTTACTACTGAAGATGCTAGGCTAATTTTGCTTTCAGACACTAAGCTTGGACTTCATCACCAATCTAATCTCCATAAATACAGGCGAAAATTTTAATCCTTTTTTTCCCATTTTTTAATTGTGGTTCAGTTAAATTCATTTTTATAGACTAAAGGAAGTCATACTGTAATAAACCACATCAGTGTGTCTGTTCAAAAGACATGAAGATAAACTTGGTACAGGATTTGATCAGATTTTTAAAAATATTTTTTAATATTAAATAGAATTTAATATCAGTTTCAGTTTATCACAATTCCAGTACCCATCAATACCTATGTGCTGTTTTAAAAAAAATAATAATAATTGGTGACATGAACTTAAAAGATGAGGTCATGATCGAATTGTCAGGTCATTGTGGTCAAATATTAGCACTTCTATATGTTGGGAGGTGAGCTCAGATGTGCTCTTAAATGCCAACCGGGTTTTCCGAGTGCAGAAATTTGCTCAGCTGTGATTCGTATTCTGCTGTATCACAGCAAAATCATCAGTATTCCTCAAACAAACCATTACATATTCATATATCCTGTCTTATACAAACAGAGCAGTGACAGAGCTGTCTCCTTCACCTCTCAATGCCCCTCTGTGTTCTCCCACTTCCTCCCACAGGACCAGTTTGAAAACCTCGACAAGCACACACAATGGGGCATCGACTTCCTGGAGCGCTATGCAAAGTTTGTGAAGGAGCGGCTGGAGATCGAGCAAACCTATGCAAAACAGCTGCGGTAAGTTTTCTAATAATAACTGCCCACACACCCGGACGTATCTGATGTATGCACATCAGCACTGACCTCCCGGTGCCAGCGTGCTTTGGATATCTAATGTTTGAATAAATCATGGCAGTGCAGTGATGAGTTCCTGGTCTTTTAATTTCACCTGACTGTTACAAAGTAAAATTAATTGACAGATCTTGACAAAACAGTCATTAAATATTCATTCTGAAAAACATTTCTGTTGGCACATCTGGATGATTGTCAACAGCAGTTGCCTGTAAAGCTAAAGTGCTGTTCAGACAGGATACTGTTCAGACACTGGGTGCTCTGCTGGGTGGTCTGCTGTCTACAGGGATTCTAGTTGCTTTTACCTCCTAAAAAACTAACTGTAAAACTGTAACTGTAAAACTACTGTAACTGAATTAAAACCCAATCTGCCATTCCACTAAGTATTAAGCCGCAGTGGAGTGAGAGAGAAGCAGGTTAGCCAGAAGAGCCTCGTCATTATTTACTCCCTCTATTAATCAGCATACACCTTCACTTTGTAAGTGCCTTCAGCTTACCGCTATGTTGGACTTAAAATGGCACCAAGCCAGCAGTGTTGTACACCAACTTTTCCATGGTGGGTGTAATACTACCTGTGGCAGTAAACCGTGATGTTTGAAACTAAAAAAAATCAAAAAAACATTAACCCTGAATGTTGTTAGAGCGTTAGCTGTTTACTGATCTGGTTGTTAACCTCTCAAAATGCCTATGACCCGCCTGCGGCCCGAAAGTGATATTACAAACTTCTATTACCAGAGAACAGCCCCACCAGGTTGTACAGATATCCCTGTAGTTACTGACTAATACAGCATAGTGTGCAATACGCCTTGGAGTGTTAAGGGGTCAAACCAGCCAACCATCCAACATTGATGCATAACACCTAGATTTTGTTTAAAGTGATTTAAAAAATATATATATATATATATATATATATTTGTGTAATTTAGTTTTTGTATTATATATTATTTATTATTATTTATATATAATAATCTTGGCATAAATCTCCAAAACAGCACCTTTGCAGGAGAAGGGAAAAAAGATTTTGTAGGCTATTTTGAAACATTTCTATTGGTTCATTTATCATGAATTGTGACACACTAAAAACATTTTAATGCCCTGTAGGTTTTTTTTTTTTCTTTTTTCTTTTTTTTTCTTTTTTTTTTTTTTTAAATAAAAGTCTTTACTGATGCAAGGGCGCATAGTTCATTCAAAATGACTAAGAAAGCAGATTTCAGTGAGACATTTTGTATTTGATTATTTTTCCTATTTCCTTTTTTTTTGGTTTCACATAGCGACATCTTTCTAGACTCAGCTTTTCTAGCTGGTATTTGCCTGTAGAAATTTCATTTTAAGGGCTCACAAATCACCACCGCAGCCAAAGATTTAAAGTGGCAGTCAGCCACTTTCCTTCAGGTCACTGTGTAACTAACGTGCATTTCTCCCCTACAAATCTGTCTGGCACATGTTCAACACACTGCAGCTTACAGGTCAGCTTAATGTTTCGTTTCTTTCTCTTTTTTTGGTTGGTTGGTTGGTTTTGCTTGAGGCAACAAAAGCCAACAAACAGAAAACACTGTCATGTGACTATGCTTTCGAGCTATTCAAATAATTGAGCCTATTAATGTAATAAATAAGAATGTAACGTTCTGTACGACCAGCTCTGACCAGTAGTTTATTTCTGATTCACGTCTGTTTCTACTGGTTTATGCATCTAATTCAGTCCCAATGCCCTGCCTAAAGCACTTACCCTGCTGTTCAATCTATATTATTGATTGACTCTATAGTAGCATGCACTAATGTCGTAATGCCTCAGTGTGCGATTTTAGAATGCTTTTTTTTTTTTTTGCCTTGAAGGGCGTAAGTTGTGTGATGATGTGATGAAAAATCAAACGGAGGATCGGACACATGCCATAAATTTGCTTCAGGAAATGAGCCGAGCTGCAGCTGTGGCCCTTTTCTCCCCCTCCTTCCCCCCCCCCAATCCCCCCCCCCCCCCTCGCTCTCTTCTTCCTCCCCTCTCAAGTAAGCCAGGCCTCCCTGCTCTCCCCCTGGGTGTTACCCTGTTGCCTTGGATACAGCAGTGGAGTCCCGCATCACCCCATGTAATCTCTCTGATAGTGGTATTGTAGCATCACACCAGAGGTATCTGACAAGGCCTCTCTCTGCCTGACTCGGACCAGCTGCGCCTGCCCGACGCAAACTACACACCGAGGCACACCGACTTAGGCGGCGTGAACAGTGCTGAGCAGATCAGAGGCTTGTTTATCTGGGAAGACCAGCAGTCTCTGGGGGACAGCTCTGACTAATAGCATTTATAATGAGAGAGACTTTTCATTTGTTTTTGCTGTGTTTATTAGAACACTTCATCACGATAATGAAGAGTAAACTGATGTCAAGTATTAATTATTTCTTCTTTGTCTCCATGGTATAGCAAACACTCACCTCATAAAAACCCTTGTCTTTTTTTAGCACGTTTTAAAAATAGAGATTTTTACTTGAACAATTTTGAAAGTGATGCAGCAATCCGCTTTATTTCCACTAAATTATTAAATCTGTCTGCTGATTAGTTTTCACACAACATACAGCTCATCCTGAAAATGGAGGGATTTTGCGTTCAATCTTAAATGGTGCAGATGTTACAGAAAACTAACTCACTCTAGGCTGACCATTACTGGTAGCTAGAACTTACTTGTGAAAAGGTAGGTATAAAATGTTCTGAGGAACACCCCCACTTAAATAGCTAAAATGAAAAATAGGTGCAGCACATCAGCTGCAGACTAGAAAATGCGTTCTTGTCTGTACTGGTGTTCTTCTGCTTGGCGCACTTGTGAAACATTAGCAATCCAAGCCCAAGTACTGCTCCATTCAAAACTTTGCATCTAGCCAAGTACAGTCCAAATGCTCAGATGTGTTCTTGTGCTGCCCAGGTTATCAAAGATGCATCAGCTGGTGACTTGTGTGCACTTGGATCAGCCAAATATCCCAGAATGTGTTACACACCATACTGCTGTTCCAATTGCATAGTTACTGTACAATGTCCTCCCGACCTCAGTTTGTACAGGCGAGTCACACTTCCCAAGTCCGTACTACCGAGTACACTAGTCCAAACGGGTCATACCTTGTATTGAGAATCCCTTCCTGTTTTATTTAACCCCCAGACGTTTAGGTCTGTAAGGAAAGGTTGTAGATGCATATGAGTCTTGGTGATTGAAAAAGATCTAAGAAAAAATAGAAATCAGTCGTAACACTGTCTGGAAAAAAATTTGCAAGTAAAACAACTGCCGACTTGACCAGGTCAGGACGTCTTAGCAAGTTCAGCCAGAGAGCAGACTGCAAGACAAGTAAATTGTCATCACAGGACCTATAGATAGTGCTTGACACAGTCTATGTTGTCAGAACAGCATCTACTATCTAAAACAATATAAGTTGTGCAGGAAGGAAAGCCTTGCTGTCAAAAAAAGATCATACCCACAACCACTGGTTAGTCAGCAACATACACTCCTTATAACATATACGCCACCTTTTATCTGCATTAGTTTTTTCTAGGGTTGTGTCTGTTCTAGCAGTGCTGATTAATATAGTACTAAAGCATCAGCTCTGTAGAGGGAAGTATTCAGTGTGACCAGTCTTTATAAGTGAATTGGAGGAAGCACATTGAAAGGAAGTGGTAAGCATCATTAGCCCTGCTCGGTGGGCATCTGGGTGGGGGAGGAGAACTCATTTAGCGCCCCCCCCCCCCCCCCCCCACACACACACACACCCTGCAACCCCCACTGTATGTCCCTCGGGAGAGGAACATGCCGAAACATGGTGGGGCTTATTCTCTCGAGAGAATTGGTTTATCAGGGAACTACCCCGCTCCCTCCACCTGTAAATACAGCGTTTTGGGGAAGAACTGGAGCAAAGAGAGGAGAAATTAACATAGTGTTTGGTTTCTCCCCTGTCTTTGACCTAGTTTAGCCCTCTGATATGTAAACTACACAGACTGTTTAGTCTGACTTCTTTTGTTCTTGCACATGGAAATGAATAAGTAGAGCAATGTTTATGTTCAAAAACGTGGGTGTCTGAACTTATTGTTTCATAATTTCTGTGTGTGCATGTGTGTATTTTTCTAAATATGTCTGTTCTCTTACAGGAACCTGGTGAAGAAGTACTGCCCTAAGCGCTCCAAAGATGATGAACCTCGGTGAGTTTCACTTGCAACGTTATTTATTAAATTAAATGATTAAATTAATTAATCCTAATGAGAAACTGCTGTTGGCATACATGTCAAAATATGCACATCTAGACTTTGACAGAAATGCAATTAATACAATGAATACAAATTAATAACACACTCAAAGATCATACTATTCACCATCTCTTTTAAAGTAGTTATTGGTTTGGAGGGAAGGTTCTAAGAAGAACATTTAGTTGGTCTAGAACTCACGTGAAGATATATGAACCCTCTTTGGTTTCATTTGGCATCTATGATATCTATCTATATCATCATGCCTACTAAATACAGTGATCATCAATTTTCTCTGGGCATTTTCATTCCCAACCTTCATAATTAGCTGCAATAACATTGTCCGGTTATGAAGTTCACCAGAAGTGACATATGTGTGTATGACCGTGTATAATACTGCATTGTATACCATTACCATCTGCCTATAAACCACTAGAATGGTTCCTGTGTCCCATGTCTAAAAATAAAGCATGCACGGTACTGCTGCAGCACCACATGGTGCGTGTGATCGTTGTGAACGACCTCATTGATTAGTGTAGGAGTCTATTGCTCAAGGTATGGTGCATTAGGTGGCCCGTTGACTGCGTCTGGACTTAAGAATTTTGGGCTTTATCACATCATCTAAATGGCAGTTTTCACCATAGTTCTGCAAAGCCACCGCAACAGTTTCTGTGACACAAAAGTGGCCGGCGCATAGAAAGGCCAGTTTGCAATAAAGGGCTTTTAGCCAGATTGAGGATGCTGAGGTTGATTTAGTCGTCGTAATCAGTGATGGACGGAGGGAGTTTTGGCTGGGCGTCAGTTTAGGAGTCTCCCTCTTGCTTTAATAAATTCTGTTAGATGTGCATCACTTGACATTGCAGGACTCCGGACCCATCCACATTCCATCCTGTGCTGTTTGAGTGGGTGGACATGCTGAATTGAGCGGGACAGTGCAGGGGAGATTGTTTGCTTTTGATGAAGCACTGCAGTCCCCCTTCTTCAAACACTCGGGCGTCTGCTGCGTCATGCACAAAGGATCCTCTCGTCAGTGTGTGCGCGTGTGTCCGATTTTAATAAAGTGAGCAGGTCAGGCTTGTCTGCTTGGCAATCTGTCAATTCCAGCAATCTCTAGTCCACATATTGTAAGTGTAGTTGATGTGGAGGTGTGCATGAACAGTGCCTAATGGTGCCTATGCCATCAGACTAATGTAGAGCATAAAGAAATTCATGTTTTAGTCGTTTATGAAGCTGTGGTGAATCCTCATTTGCACATTTGTGTATGTAAGGTTGAAAGTTGGATGTTTTGCATTGCATGCAGCATTTGTCTTTCCAGTCAGGGCTGAGGAAACTCGATATGAATGCATTGGAAAGCAGGTCATCAGTCAAGACTAGCAGTCCAATGGTCTGGGTACTGATATGGAACGGTCATGGTTCTGCGTGGCTTCCACCCGAGAACCTTAAGCTGTTAGCCGCTAGGAAGTAAAGTTGGGATTTGCATGGTATTGCGAGAATTGTAGTAAATTTAGATGTATCCTTATGGGAACAGTAGTTTTGTTGTCTCTCTCCTGTCCCGTCCCAATTTTTCTTCTCTCTCTCTCTTGAAATGAGACATTGTAGTTTGCGGTGTAGTTTTGTGAAAACATGGATGTTTAGACTTTTAAATGTATTGTTGTTTGTTGTTTATTTCTCTCTCTTTTTTCTTTTTTTCCCTCTTTTTCAATGTGCTCTCTTTTTGGGAAACATTCTGGTTTTGGACTGAACTGACAGTGAGCATTGATTATGGAGTTCACTTTGTTCTAGTCATATTTTCTAGTCTTATTTCTAGTCATATTTGCTATGTTAATCAATATCTTAATCACTATTACCAGTGTTTCAGAAATGGTGGCATCATCAAGAAATATTTAGTAGTAATAGTAGTAAGTGGCTACACTAATAAACTGCCAGAAAATCACACACTCTTACACTTCCTCTACTCATTGTGGTTTCCGTTGTTTTTACAAATCTGTTTACACTGAGAACAATCATTACAATGGCTAAAATAACATGCATTTTAGAACAGGTGATTTTATGTAAACACACACACAGTATATCTCTTATATATTTATCTAGATAGCTGCCCATGAAGCCATTGAGGACCTTTTTTTGCTAGTCGTCTGTGTGTTTTGGAGCATTTCAATCCAGTGGTTACTTGCTAGCATCCAAGTAACATAAGAAGTAATGGAAGCATGCGCCCAACCAATGAGCATTTGGCAGTCGTCTCCTTTGGCTCAAACCATATTGAGGATTCAGAGAGATGCTAATGTGATGTAATGTGATGCTAATGTGGTTCCTAACACTATGTGACATTCCTTACAAAATGGCCAAAAGTGCAGATTATTATTAAATAGGATGTATGGCGTATGCTCCAGTGCAAAGCAGCGGCCGTCTTTATGTAAGGTCTGTCTGGTCGGGGTCATTTGGAGAATCTTTTTTTTTGATTAGTATTTTGGCTGAACCCTTGCCTTGAGTCATAATGGAGAAATGTGCCGACAGTCTGCTGATTAAATGTATGTTCTAATGACATTCAGGATCAAAGCGCTGAGGAGAGTGAGAGAGTGTGTGTCTGTTTTACAGGTTCACATCATGCCTGTCGTTCTACGCCATACTGAATGAGCTGAATGACTATGCGGGTCAGCGAGAGGTCGTTGCCGAGGAGATGGGTCACAGGGTGTATGGAGAGCTGATGCGGTACTCGCAAGACCTGAAGGCTGAGAGGAAACATGTAAGGATATTTTTGAGTGTTTATTGACTTGGAAAGAGCCTGAAACGGGAATTTATGCATCAGTACACACAATATAACACCTTTTACTTAACTGACTGCAATGGTCAGTTATTAACTGTAAATGCCTTATTTGAGTTTTCATTTGTCTTGTTTTGCCATATAATACATTTATTGAGTAATTTAAGCAGTTCTTGTAAAGCATTTCTAGTAAATGTGGGGCTCTGATTTTGGTAAAAATGCCCAGATGAAGTTCTACAAGCCTATTAAAACCCCTTTTGTTTTGCTTCAGAATGAAACTTGCTGTATTTTCTTTTCTAATATTATAAAAATAGATTCCTTTTTTTTTTTTTTTTTTTTTGCTGTCTTTTGTGTCCTCTTGGCGTGGTAGCTAGCTGATAAAATAGCTGGTCGGCTGGATTATCTTTTTATCTTTGCTGGGATAAAGCCTTTATGCCTTCTCCAGTCAGAAATGAGAGTTTAGCCAAGCTGTGGCTTGCTTTAGCCAAGGCCGTCCGCTACTTAATTCTCTGGACATCCTAGCATTAGCTTTTAGTCCTTTTTCACCTAGCTTCCAAATTCTCCCGACATAGCTGATTCATTTTTCCTCAAAAGGTTTTTAGTAGTGGGTAGGTGTATGTATGTTTTGTGGACATAAATAAAATGAGTCAAGACCGTTATGTAACGGTTTGGATGTAGCCGTTTTTCCAGTTCAGTTTTGGTTATGCCTGAAGGAGGAAACACCAGTGTTTAAGCTTCACGGTTTGTCACTTCCATGTCCTGAACTCTCATTATTTAACTAAGGCAAGATGAATACAGTTTTACATTGTAGGGACCCTTTAAACTCTGAGTAGAATCTCAGAAACTTAAATAGGGGTGTGCGTGCGTTTGTGTGTTGAAATCTGCCTACAATGTTTTGATGGTTTAATGTACCAAAAAATGTCATCATTCATTTTTCCACAACCATTTTCCAACCTCATTTTACCCTTTACAAATAAACAGGCTGTTTTTGTAACTGTGCCTTTAAGACCACTGTTCTGATTGGCTGCCCTGCACTTGCCAGCCTTCATGGCAACAAAAAACAAGAAGTTAAAAAAGTCTGTCTTTGCAGCATAGTTTTCTATATATGGATCAAATGGGCTGGTAGAGAATGATCTATTTGGAAACGCGCTAGGAGTGTTTACACACGACTGTCATCCTATGCTGCTAAGCTGCTAAATATGGGTGCATTTTTCACCACTTCTCATACATCAATAGCAGCCAGTGTTATTAGACAACCGCTCTATCGGTCAGGCTCCGCTCGTTAACCAATCTTGTGTGTGTTGGTCATGTTCCCCAGCATCTTCAGGAGGGGAGAAAAGCCCAGCAGTGTTTGGACCAGTGCTGGAAACAAATGGACAATGTAAGTAGTTGTGGGATTGTGTGTTTGTGTAGGGTTGACCGATCTACAAACTTTTTCTCCAGCTGTGACCTGATCTCCCTCTCTTGCGTCCAGATCCACAAATCCACATCTGTGTGTGTGTGTGTGTGTGTGTGTGTGTGTGTGTGTGTGTGTGTGTGTGTGTGTGTGTGTGTGTGTGTGTGTGTGTGCGAGAAAGAGAGAGTGAGTGAGTGGGTGAGAGAGGGAGGACAGGAACAGAAAGGAGGAAGGGAAGCAGAAGACTGTTGGCATAAGTTAATGTGCACTACCTACTCACCCCCTTTCGTCTCTTCAAAACACACATGCACTCTGTTACCCCACACACTGCAGACTGTACCGCTGTGCAGCGTGGAGCAGTCTGTGTGTGTTGTAGAAAGTGAAGCTGGATTGTTTTTGCAGCTCTTTTAGTCTGTGCAAGTGCTAGCCAGCAACAGCTGAATCTCACATTGAGTGGCCATGCTGTAATGCCTTAGGTATTCCTCTTTGTGCACTGTCACAAAATGAAATGCAGATGTTCTGACACACTCCAAAGCACAGATTTCATTACCACTTTCTCTTTCATCCACTGATTGTTTGCTACTAGATTGGATTCTGTCTGGTTGCGTGTAAATAGTGATACTAGCTGTTTGATGGCTTAATGCCCATTATGCATTAGCTGGGAGATGCCTGGTGTTTAGCTGCAAGACTGTTGTGTGGTTCCAGCTGATGTTTGGTGTGTGTTTTTGTGTTTTTCCTGTGTGAACGTGGCAGAGCAAGAAAAAGTTTGAGCGAGAATGCAGAGAAGCAGAGAAGTCCCAGATCATCTTTGAGAGGTTAGACAACGACATCAACGCCACAAAGTCAGAGGTGGAAAAGGTAGGCAAACGGCTTCCAGGCGATCGAGAGTCAGTCGCATTACATACATTATAAGCAATGTGTTCGATAGGACCTACTAGGGGCAAAATACTACTATTGCAATTACAGTGCTACATACGGTCATTGAGAGACCTTGAAATACATTAAACACTCATCATTGGTGTATGATTTAATATGTGTGGCTAAAGACTGATGGTGATGTTAAACTGCATTTGTACAACCATAAGTCCTGCCCCTAAAACCATATTTTAATTTTCCCAGTTATTCCAGTTATCCGTTCTGGATAGTTTCTTCAATTACTTCAAAATTAGATGAAGCCCTGCTCCTCCTCTTCCCCTCTTCCCCCCTTCCCCCTCCTCCTTCAGGCCAAGTCCCAGCTGTATTTGAGAACCCACATGGCGGACGAGAGTAAGAATGAATATGCTGCTCAGCTCCAGAACTTTAACGCTGAACAGTGGAAGCACTTCAACGTGGCCATCCCACAGATATTCAAGGTGAATTTCCCCCATTTCTCTTTCTCGTAGTAGTTTTCCATCTGCACTGTTTTTTGTTTTTTTTGTTTTTTTTCCCTAGCTGAACTACTGAACAGATTGTTGTGTGCTAGGCTTGAACCGATTGATTGCCTCTGTTGTGATGGTTGGATCATCAGGCTGGATGATTTAAATGGTCTGTGGCTTTTGTTAAAATGCACAAAAGGAGTCTTGTCATTTTAATGTGTAGTCAGTACCTTATATCATGAGTCTTATGTTGTCTGGCTTAAGAATGTTCTAAAGCAAGAAATGTGTATATATTCATTTATTGAAACTGTGTCCATGCTTTCCAAACAGGTAAAGCTGCTGGTGATGCGTTTCCCTAGTGAAATACAAAAGAGGGCTTAGCTGACCAGTCACTGACCATTTACTTTATGAAATCTAAAAGAAATAAAATGATAGACCACCATAACAGTAGTAGGTAGCATATAATGTATCACAGTTTATTGGCTGTAAAAGCAGGATTTTACAAAGCTGTCCAAAACTGTCTAAAACATACTTGGCAAATTCGCAGATTTATGACTGGAATGTCAGCATGTCTATCCTCTTCAGGCTTTTCTGAAGGGTTAACCCCATTTACCTTTTGAGCTTTAGGTTATTTGAGAAACAAACAGGTCATTTTGATGTACTTTTGAAATTGTTCAGTCCTCACCACTGAGTTGGTTGTTATTTATTTATTTATTTAGATCCGTGGGCTCCTACCCTGCTCGTGGAGAGCTTCCTTCTCGCAGAACTTGGATATAATGTCAACCCACTTCACTTGATTCAATTTGGGTTGGCGTTAAAACTGCAGGAAGGTAGCTCTCCAGAAGGAGAGTTGGCGACTACTGATTTGGCTGCAGCTAGTGGGTGCAAACAGTGTTTTAAAAGTATTATGAAACGTTTGGCATTGAACCTTTCAGCTTGTATGTCTAAAATAATCTGTGGGTTTGTTTATTTTTGCAGAATCTACAGGACATGGATGAGAGGCGGACAGTAAAACTGGGCGAGACGTACCGGAGCTTTGCTGAGGTGGAGAGAAAAGTCATTCCTATCGTTTCCAAGTGTCTGGAGGGCATGGTGACTGCTGCCAAGAATGTGGATGAGCGCAGGGTGAGTACAGATACAGAAACATCTCAAATATGGAGTTTTCACAGTCCTGGTATTGTAGGCTGGCATATCGCATTGCCAGAGCTTTAATATAGAAGCAACACAGCAAAGCAGTCATTGCTGAATTTGTAGAGCATGGATCACTCTCCCATATATTTGCAGTGATTATACTGTGAAACTATTAAGAAATGCTGCATCTGCTTTTGGGTTGCATGCAACGAAGCGTACCCATCTGCGTCAGCCTGACTTTGCAGCCTGACATTTGACAGTGCCTAAGATTTATTGCATGTAATCTAAATAATATAAATTATAACTACCCAGCCAGTGGATTGATTGCTCTCTAGTGTATAAGGTTTGAAGACAATTGCAGACACGCAGGCCAGTGCTCAGCCATCAGTGTAGTGGAATACACTAGTAATCTTACTCTGTATAATCTGCTGCCTGATTCGGGTAGCTCTGTGATTTAATGATCAGAGAATTTATTGCTTCAACCTAATGATGTCATTCTACCCACAGGATTCAGGAATTGTAGTGGAGTCGTTTAAATCCGGCTTCGAGCCCCCAGGTGACTTCCCTTTCGAGGACTTCAGTCAGAACATCCAGCGCACAGGATCAGACGGTACCATCGGAACCCCTAAAAATGACGCAGGCAAGCCTGACCCCAAACACGCGATCGGAAAGGCCAAGAACAAACTGTGGCTCTTCGGGAAGAAGCCTAAAGTGAGTACACTGCCGCAGAATCCTGTAGACATGCTAATACAACACCTTCCTCATTACCTTCTCGCATGTCGACACTGTGTTTCACTGCAGTAATTCCTTATTTCAGCTGTTTGTCTTGCACAGTTTGCATTCCTGGGTGACATTTTTACATCAGGTTCTTCTTGCTAATGATTATAAGGCACATGCTTTCAGAACAAGTTACGTAAACCCAGTCTTACAAGCCAGCACAAGACTTTGACCTGCCAGGCCTGTAAAAGGGTTCAACCTGCAGTTAATCAGTAACCCGCTATTTATGGCATTACACCTCATACTGGCATTCAACCAGGGCATTACGGGTTGTTATTCTTTCATTTAACATCATTTCTTGACCACAGTGTGCTTTACCGTTTCACTATTGGAAGGATCTCATGCTCAGGCTTAGATCTAAGGCAAATTTGTTGTATTCATGTTTCTTTCTTTTTTTCTTTTTTTTTTTTTTTTTAAACCGTGGTTTTGACAAACCATGGCCAATGCTTTTTTTGTTGCTTGTTTGTTAATTTGGTTGTTTTTGTTGAGTTGTTGACCTTCTCATACTTTGTTGCCCCAGTTTCCTCCGTCCATTCCTCCCCCACCCCTCCCTAGTTTCCCCCATGCCCATTTCCAGTCTCCTAAGTTCTCTACTGAGAGGATAGCTCAGTGTCTGAATGAAATGCGAACGGTAAAGTCCAAGATCCCATCTTTCCGGGGTCTGAAGAGAGGGGTAAGAGCCTACTGAAGTGTGTGCGTGTGTTTGCAGTGATTTTCAGTTATTGGCTAATCTTTCAGACAAATAAAGCTCAAATAAATTCGTTTTCATGTGATACACTAGGTGCTGTATATCACAGTTTTAGAGTGCTGCTCTTGGATCAGTTCTGGATTGGATAGATTGAGGACAGGAGTTGATGCTAGACTAGCACTCATGGTTGTGAAAGGATTTTGTCTAGGGTTAAAATCAAGGCTTAAAGGTTTTTCAGAGATATCTGGGCACATTTTAAGTCTTTCCTCCCTACCTATGCTACACTTTAAAAAATAAAGGTGCAAAATGGAACCAAAAAGGATTATCCAGGGTTTTGGTTTTAGGAAAAAAAAAACTTCTCATTGGAAGGTGCCATAGTGTCTAATCTCCAAATAGTCATTATTTTTCTAGAATCATACATTTCAGCCAAGAACCGATTAGCAACCTTTATTTTTAAGAGTGTTTTCATACTTTCAACCAGACGCTGATCTGTAAGCCACTAACACCACTCGGGTGGTTCTTGGGCACATTTGCAATTAGCAGTCAGTTGCTAACAACAAAACGTCACCGTAAATGAACTGTTCAGCTCAGTGCTTACATTCTCTTTCAAAGGTCCCCCAACCTGATGCCTTCTACCTAAAGCATAAGTGAATGGTGGCCTTTCGTCAGACCGAGGAGGTCAATAGTGGTCTGTAGTCTATGACCGGTGTGTGTTGACTGCCATTGTGACACTAACTATACCGTCACCTCCTTGCTGTGTTAACCCTATCTAACCCTGGGGAACCTTTTTGGACACGGTTGTGGTGCTAGGCCTCCAGGCACCGGCAAAAGCCTGCGGTATCAGCATGACACAGTGCTGTTATTATCTCAAACCCTTCCTTGGAGCCACCGTATTGCCCAATGCTGATGAGATACTTGTGTCATTGTGTGTTTTCTGTGTGTTTGTGAATGGCGTGGTCTAACCACAACTGCTAAGTGGTCAGTGAAGCTGGTGAGTATGAAGGTGGTATAGTGTGGAGTGCTGTAGAAGTAGCCACGCCTGTGGACTTGAGTAGAGTCCTAGAGTAGGTCCAGTTTTAGGATCCCTCTCAGTTCCAAAGATGGAGAACGAGACAAAACACAACTGTTCTTCCCTTCTCTTTTTGTTGTTAAGATGTCCTCCTCAAAGTTTCGGTGGGTTACACATTGTAAACGAGTCAGTGAATTATGCTATACTAAAAACACATTTCATTGCATTCTGTAACAGTACAGTGAGCCCATGAAGCTCTTGGAAGGACATCTCTCTTAGGATCTATTTTGGCTTCATAGTGCTCACTGAGGCTGTAGCTGCGTGAGGGTGTCTGAAGCATACACAAGTTTAAACATGTCAGCGGCTAACAGCTTAGCTGTGTCTCCCCAGGCCCCAAACCTTGAGGATCTCAGCCACCTCCCACCGGAACAGAGACGTAAGAAACTACAGCAGAGGATTGACGAGCTGAGCAGAGAACTTCAGAAAGAAATGGACCAAAGGTGTGTCCCCAGGATAACTCTGCCCATAAAATATTTATTCTTATGTATATTTATTCATTAGACTATTATTTTTGTGAGAGAATTCTCTCTCAGTAAATCTCTCGTCTTTCAGAGATGCGCTTAACAAAATGAAGGACGTTTATGAGAAGAACCCTCAGATGGGCGATCCTGGGAGTCTCCAGCCCAAGATTTCAGAGACCATATGCAACATGGAGAAGCTGCGCTCCGAGATCCACAAAAATGAGGTAACCTCCCCAGTGAAGCGCCCCATTGTTATGGTCATATAAGGAAATGCAGCCCCCAAGGCACATCTGGAGAAATGAGCTGTAGTGCAATGCCTGACAGCACTGTGTGCTAGTGACACCTTGTGGAGTAATGGACACGGTGCATCTGCTCTGTTTTTCAGGAAGACGCACTGATGTGATGGTACAGAATATTTCAACAACAACAAAAAAAAAAAAAACCCACATTTACATAATTTCCCCTTAACCCTAAATGTTGTTTGTCAGCCAGGACATCTTGAAGCTGCAGTGCAACTGAAATCTTTATACGAATTAGCAGTGTTGTGACTATCTTATGTAAAACAGGTCCATTTCAAAACCCCCCGTTTCATAACTGCCTTGATGCGCCCAAAAGTAACATACACCCAGTCCACTAGCGAAAGCCTTGTAAGACAAGTTGAACGGCTACAAACGCTTTAGCATGCTTACTACACACCGAGAGGACATGGAAAGGACCCAGAAATGACACAAACACTATCCAGACTCAGGAATAATTACAAGAAAATAATAGTTTGTTGGGGCTAGGGTAGGCTACGTGGCCCCTGTGATCTGTTACGTTGACATAAACCAGCCTAAAAAGCAGAGCTTATCTTTTTTTTTTTTTTTTTTTTTTAAGCCACAGAAAGTGGTACAACTCTGCATGTTTCATGGAACAGAATAACAGGGTTGTAAATATGTAAAACCACATTTAGGCTTTTCATTTTCATTTTCCACCTGATATTTGGAACATACCATTCATGTGTTGTGTTATATTCACATAAAGCAAAAGCATTTTTACCTGTTAGATCATGTTCTCTGCATATCGTAATTATTTGAAACAAAGTCGCTGAGAGATCAGGTTTTTTAACTGGCAGCGGTAAATAGAACTGCAGAATTAGCTTTAGGTTTTTAACTTTGGGCCAGTGGGTTAATAGAGAACCACATTAGTCAGTTTCACATAAGCCTATTTAAATTACTTTGGACAGTTTAGGCAGGTCATTTAAATATGTTATATGTTACTTGTTATTACCTTTGTTGTCCCTTGCTCAAAAGCAAACTTCAGACTCCAGATGATGTCTTAGCTGACAACAGTTAGGATAAGGTGTAAATTGAACGCTGAGCTATTTCTTTTGTGAATTTAAGAAACGTTTGTTACTAATTCTCCACTCTCCCTCACGCTCTCTGTCAGACTTGGCTAGCAGAAGTGGAAGGGGGGAAGCAGAGTACCCGTAGTGACCGGCGGTCCAGCACGGATGTGAATCATGCTCCTCATGGCAGAGAGAGGTGGGTGTTTTAATCTGTAGCTGTCATAAATTGGGGACAATATGATTATGCTACACAAATCTGATCTCCTCTCATTGAGCGTGTCTAAAGCGGTCACCTCCCACACGGTCATTTACTCAGTCCAAACCTGAGGGCAGCGGCTTGTCCTTATTAAGAATTAACAGTACAGTCAGTATATGTAGATTCAGGATACACTTTCTAGTTGTTTTTCTCTGTGTGTTGTAGTCCTGAGGGCAGCTACACAGATGATCACAGCCAGGAGCACCGGTCCCCCCCACAGCCTGACCCACACGAATTTGACGACGAGTTTGACGACGATGATCCTCTTCCTGCAATCGGACACTGCAAAGCACTCTACTCTTTTGATGGTACAAAAATACATGTGTATAGGAAAGCTTGGATTGGGCTAGGTTTCCCAAAGGTGCATCCGTAAAGTAATGTTACCACTGGGCTTCTTGATGGGAGTCTAAGGTGTTGTCATCAGACCAAGTGGAAAATAAAGCAGGCTTGTATCTACATAACTAGGTTAAATAGAAAAGCTAAGCTGCTTGTCCATATAAAAAGTATATATGTAGGTGATTCCTATGGAATTTTTTTCCTGAAGTGACTCCAAACTTCTCTAGTAGAAATTTACTAACATCAGTTTTCATTGGTAGGGATTCACTGATCTAGGAATTCTGGGCCGATGCCAATATTATAATTATGTATGCATGTGCCAATGCCAATAGTGCCAATACACTTTTACATTTATAAAATGCAGATCGTAAAAATACAGCATTGCAGAGAAATATAGTACTTATTTCTGCAGTAACAACTGTAGTAAAATTAAATATAAAAATCATGTTTATTTTCCACTACAAAATACATCACACAAATGGTATGTTGCATATCCAAATTATTAGAACAATAATTGTGTTTCTAAATCTATTTATATACACACTTGTACTTCCCTTGTGGGTAAAAGCTTCTATAATCTTTGAAAAGGTATCAATACGCAGTGGGTATGTGGGTGTAATAATAAATATAAAATTGAAATATAAAATATTTGGATCATAAAATAAATAGTTATATTAAATTGTGTGTATTATTATCATTTATTATTATTATTAATAATAATAATAAAAATAATAATCTCGCTTGGTAAAGTCTAGAGAAGGGCAAAATTGTAAAAATAATACCCTATAATTAATGTTTTCACAATACACAATATTTGACGCAATATTTGACACAATATTTGAACATGCAGTCAAAATTCACCAGTAGTAGTAAACTGGGAAATGGCATCCTACTACTATTCTATACTTTACTTACTATACAAGATTTTTTTTTATAGATATATCATACAATACATGTCAGATGTTATGAAAAAATAAATATTGACATACAGAAGCATGAAAATAATGTATACTGCAAGTGTCATGAGTCCACTTCTAATAGTATGCAGATTTTCCCCCCAAATGATCGCTTACATCAACACCACCCCCCCCCCCCCCCCCCCTTTCCTTCTGTCTGTCTTCCCAGGCTCTAATGAGGGCACGTTGGTGATGAAAGAAGATGAGGTGCTGTACGTTATAGAGGAGGATAAAGGAGATGGGTGGACACGAATCCGTAAGCAGAGTGGAGAGGAGGGTTACGTGCCTACATCCTACGTGGAAATCACACTGGAGAAACACAGCAAAGGTGCGGTCACCTACATTTGATCATCCACGGCATGGTGGCCTGTTAAGACATCATGAATGGGAACACATGCTTGTCAGAACTGACTCTAGCACTCGGGCAGTAATGCTGCCAATGTGCTCTGTTCACTGTGTGAGCCCATGGACAAACGTACATATGTGCATGCAGAAACACACACTTACACATATATACACACACACCGTTCTCACAGTTGTGGAGAGGTTTTCCTCAGTGGCAGGTTAGTCGTTTCTTCGAAACCTGTGTTTTATTACATTTTTAATGTTTTTAATGTATCAAATACACTGTTCTTAACGTGTTGCATGTTGTTTCTTCATGGAAATTTTGAGCAAAGTTGATAAAAGTGAGCATTTCTTCAATTTCCTTTGTGATTATCTGTATCCCTTATTTTGTGGTGAACTCTCAGCACTACAGCTTGTTTTCCCCTATTTTCTTCCAATAATGCAGTAGGATAAAGAGAGATTTTAAGTACCTGTGATGTTTCTGTGCCACTGTTGAATGAATGTTACCCTTTGTTCAGTATGTTTTATTCAGCCTGGACCGTCCTACACAGAAGTCCAAAGCTGCGTTTCAGCAGATCTCCTCTAGGTGGTAGTGTTGCATGAGAGGTTTGATACCACCTTGTAATCAGTGGCCAGACTTCCAAAGTCAGAAATCTCTGAGAATAGTTGCGAGGATTTGCTTATTAAATCAAGAAGTAGTGCTTCCTATGAGCCTTGAGTTATTGGGAGCATCACATGCCCTGCATGCACAAGCAATGAGCACTGTTGTCTATGATTACTGGGTGCATCAGCATAACGCAAATTGTAGGTGCTTGTGCTGGTGGGTCTTGTCTTTATATAATTGATCGTCTTGTTGCTGGGCATCCCCTCTTACTCTAGTGTTGGTCAATGTGAGTGACTGTGCTCTTTCCTCTCTCTGTGGCTACAGGTTCCTGAGTGGATGAGTGAGGGCTCTGTGGTGTTGGTGGAGGGGACATGCTGCTCTGGGTCTGTTAGTAGGTAGTGCAGGGGGGTTCAGACTATTTGGAAGACTGAAGGAGACGTGTGTGATTGGGGCAGGTTGCAAGTCTTGCATGCTGACATTCTGTCATTGCCATTAACATCATTCCATTGCAGCAGAAGCTTTGTGGGGTAGGTGTGGTAAAGGGTTGGAGAGGGGAGGGGCATAGCGGGAGGTGTCAAAAGCATGGGAGAAAGCTGACGAAACCCAAAGAGCTGATCTGATTGATGTATTGATCCTGATTAGTGTGCCTGGCACTAACATTCCGCCTTGTTGCAGACCATTCCAGCATCGTCATGGGAACATACGATTGCCTGCATCATTCCCGTCCATTTTCCCGCCCTAACACGCATGATCCAAACTTGTCATTTCCTCCCTCAGGACTGAGCAGTCAGCCCCTACTAGGATGTAACCACTTCAGCCTGTTCATTTCTAATCCCTTTTAACTCCACCCGTGTGATGTCGTCTTGTCTTGTGTCCATTATTGAGTTGTTTATTTTTCCTTTTCCATTTCGAACACATTCCCTGATGCATCCGTCATGAATGTTGTGAGTCTGTGTCATGCCGCTTCATGCCTCCACCAGAGCATGAATGAACCAGGGCAGTAGATGCAGGGCGGGACCACAGTAGCCATTGCAACACCCAAAAACAACCCCCCCTCCTCAGACCAGCAGGGGGAGCAGGGACGCGTCGCCATAAACGAGGTGGACCAAAAGCGGGGCTTGTGACGACTCTCGAAAATTCACTCAGCATTCCAGCAATCCACGTCCTTTCAGCCTGTGGACACCCTTCATCTCCATTCCAGCGCCACAGCGATTTCACATGTGCTTGAAGAACACGCAAGGGCCTCGTAATCATCGGGCTCCGAAAACATCCTTCAGTGCGTCGGTTTTGTGAATGTGATTTCCTGCATATATTAAAAGGATGCGTATGCACGTGGATGTATATGCATACATATGTATATACCTAGTTAGTTTTTATTACTGAACTGTAAGTATTAACAACTTTTATTTCATACTGAATGTGTTTTTATCGTGTCTTTTTATAGGGTTTTTAACCGAGCAAATGACTTTTTCGCTTCTAAACAAGTGTGCCGTTATCTTTGTAATCATCGCCTCTTATTGTTTTTGATTTGTTTTTGTTTGTGTGTTGTGTCTGAACACACTACTCTGTATCAGACCCTGGTCTTAACCAATGCACTTTTTTTTTTTACCCTTTTTTACCCTATTGCATTTGAATTTGAACTTCAGTGAATGAATGAATGAATGAATGAATGATGCTGGCTCTGACTGCTACCTTTGTATAAATATATTGTACAGTAAGACAGTGGTGACCACTATGTTCTGGGTTGTGTTAGAGCGAGAGCAAATGAGAAATAAATACTAAAGTCTTTTTGTCCCAATCCTTCTGTTTTACATATGGTTTGTAACCGTCTTGGCTCCATATTCCACGTGGAGGGCAGATATTGCTCTCTGAAACGTTGGACAATGATGTTGAACAAAGGGTGAGACTCCGCACTAGTAGTCATAGGCTCCGGTCAGTGTGTTGTCTTTTGTTAAGTTACACACTGATGATAAACAAAATTTCATAGAATTGCATATTTTGGTGGTCTACTGAGACACCAGATCTCTAGTTTCACTTATCTATGGCATTAATGTTGCTTCACAAACCAAAGAATGCTACTTTTTAAAGAATACGATCATCCTTTATTTCAACTGCACAGCAGTATGATGGAGTTTAGCCTCTGCATTTAGCATAACCCATCAGTTGCAGACAGATGCAACACACACACGCACAACGAGCGCGGTGGGCAGCCACCTTGGACCTGGGGAGCAATCAGCGGTTAGCTGCCTTCCTCAAGGGCACCTCAGTCCAGAATGTTAAGGTCAGTCCTTCAATCTCTCCACCCAATTCCTGCCAGTCCTGGGGATTGAACCTTCTGGTCCTGGTCCAACCTTCAACTAAACAAGCCAGAGGCAACAGTGGCACGGGAAAACTCAAACCAAGGGGTTTCAAAAGGGGAACATGTCCTCTTCTGGTCAACAGTGGAGGTTGTAAAGCACATTGTAAAGCCAGTAAACACTTATTTTGACTACTGTTCACAAACCATCTCAGAGGAGGACTCTTACAAAAATACCAAATATCCACAGACACTATCTTAACCAAACTTGTATAATTTAAGCTTCTGATTCTGGTTTCCAATAAAAAAGGCCTTGTTTTACTCAGTTGGAGAGAAAGTTGCTAGCACTTAATTATTTGGCCTGCTTCAATCAAGTGCCTAACTAGAGACCAAATGTATATGTTTGTAAACAAAGCAAAGCAGGAAGGGCATGCTCTCCTGGATTTCCTCAGAAGGCCGCAGCCTCGTTTCCTGTAGTTTGGTGTTGGGCTCGGGTCAGGATACAGGCAGACATCTCGATGAGCAGCTTTGGGGTAAAGGCTGGTATTTAAACAAACTCCCCATGCTCATTTCCCCAGCATTACACACCCCACACATTACAAAATACCCCTGAACAGAATGTGATGGGTAACACAAGTCCAGTGATTGATTCCCAGCATCAGACTCGACTCCAGACATGGAAGAAGTGCTGGAGACCCAGACCTGAGTAAAGTACAGGGGCCCTATCAAAAGTGACTTGAGGAGA